>NC_056730.1:670605325-670672825 GCF_019279795.1 Protopterus annectens | reverse complement strand
GTCATGGGTTGTTATAGGGGGTGATAAGATTTTTAAGTGCAGGAGTATTATCCGAATTGTAAAGGATTTTATAAGCCATGATCAGTTGATTATACTGGATTAGACTGGGTAGTTCAAGCCACACAATATGGTTAAGATTGATGCAATGTTGTGTCCTAAAAGGCAGCCCAGTGGCAAACTTGGCAATGTGGTTGTAGCAGGTTGAGAGTTTGTTAAGTACAGTCTTGTTTAGATTAGAGAGTAGAGGGGATGCATACAGAAGTGTTGGAAGAAGGTGAGAGCGAGCTATGGCAATTTTGGCTGGAGGGGTTAGAAAGACTTTTATTCTGTCGAGTGACCCTAGCTTTTTTTGATGGTTTTGATTGATTGGTTTACATGTAGGTCGAATTTTAGATTGTTATCTATAATGACACCTAATAGTTTTGTAGAGGGGTTAGGGGAGATTATTGTGCCATCATTTACATTTATGGTAAAGGTAAAAGCAGGAGACCTTTGCGTTGGTGAAAATAACAGCATTTTAGTTTTTTTGGGATTTAGTATCAAACGCCATTCAGAAAGCCAGTTTTCTATAGTGTTAAATGTGGACTGGGTAGCAGACCATAAGTCTGTTGGAGAAGTGGCTGAGCAGATCAGGGTGGAGTCATCAGCGTATTGGATACAGCTGACTTTTGGGATTACAGTATGTTGTTGCTGTTGTTGTTGTTACAGTATACAGGTCATTAATGAAGATTGAAAACAGCAGGGGCCCTAGTATAGAGCCTTGTGGTACTCCAAGGGTGTTAGGTAATAGGTTAGAGAGTTTGTTCTGCCAAAGAACAGCCTGCTGTCTCCCATTCAGGTAGGATTTAAACCATCGAAGGGCTTTAGTATCTAGGCAGAATGTTTGCAGTGTGTGTGCATTAAAAGTTGGTGGTCAACCATGTCAAATGCCTTGGAAAGATCCAAGAAAAGGGCGGAGGATATGTGATTGTTGTTGCAATTGTGGTTTATGGTGTTGTTAAAATCTAGTAGGGTTGAATTCGTGCTGTGGTGTGGATGGAAGCTGTGTTTGGTATCTGCCATGAGGTGATTCTGGATTAGGTGGTGCATGAGTTGCCTGTGTATACATTTTTCCATACTTTTTGCAAGTGGAGAGAGTATGGCTATTGGTGTATAATTGGAGAATTCAGTAGAGCTGCCTCCTTTATGTAGTGGGATTATGTAGGAAATTTTCCAGATGGTGGGAATTCTAGCTTCTGCTATGGTTTGATTAATTAGTATTGATACTGGGTAGGCAATAGCATCAGCTAATTTTTGAAGATACTCGGCGGGGAATTGATCAGCAGAGAGTGCGGTGGGTTTTAATTTTTTGATCAAGGTATGGATAAGTGACATGCCACTGGTTGGAAGATGAACGAGAGTAGGTTTCTAGGGGTGGTACTTTCAGGGCCAGGGGAGCTAGGAGGTAATTAGGTAGCTAAGGCTGGAATTGTCTCAGTAAAGATCAGTTGAAACTATCTAAAACATCCTTGGGGGGGTTTATCAATAGTAGCAGTGGGGATGCGGGTATTAGTTTGTCCAGGATGAAGTAGATTATTCAATCCTGCCCAAAACTTCTGAGAGTTGTTTTGATTTACTGTCTGTAAGTTGCAGTAGCATTGTTTTTTGTCTTGTAAAATGAATTTTTTTGGTTTCGTTCCTAGATTGCCTATATTTAATTTTATCTTGGGGGTCTTTAGTAGAACGCCATAAAGCCCATAATTTGTTTCTACTGTTAATTTTGAGTCTAGTCTCTTTAGAAAGCCACGGTGCAGTTTTTGCTTTTGTTCTCTATGAACGAGCAGGTGCATGCAAATCAGAGATCTCAAGAAATTTGTTATTAAAGTATGCAACTGCCTCCTCTAAGGGGAGGTGTTTAAGAATAGACCAGTTACATGAGTTAAGTTCCTGTTGGAATTTGGCAGGGTCAAAGTCTTTTTTGTTTCTAACTTTTCTGAATGAGGGTTGTTGGGGATTAATGGCTTTGTGCTTAATTATATAAGTGAGAAGGTGATCACTTAGGTCATTGGGGAGGGTACCAGCGGTGTACAGTTGGGGGTGACTATTTATGAGTACCCAGTCGAGTATGCTTTATTTTTGGTTGGGTTTACCTATCCTGGTAGGGGTGGATATGATTTGTGTAAATGCATGCAGGTTGATATGGGTAGATGGGGATTCTGAGGAACAGGTGCCCCAGTCTATGTTAAAATCTCTGAGTAGTAGGGTTTCATGGGGGAAATGACATGATAGCCAGTGCAGGGTGTCTTCAAGTGTAGTCATATTTTACCTGGGGGAACACGCATGCAGACAATATTAATGCATTTACTTTTGTTTAGTTGCAATCTAGTGGCAAGAATTTTGGAGTTATTAATCTGAGGTGGTTGTGTTACATCTCTGGTCACATTCAACTCTGATTTGTAGAGTATAGCTACCCCACCCCCCTTCCTGGAAACACAATCCAGCCTGTGTAGGTTATACTCAGGTGGTAACACTTCATTGTCTGTAGTGTTAGGTTTTAACCAGGTTTTAGATAAACAGAGAATCTCAGGGGAGTGGACAGCCAGGAGTGCATGCAGTTTATGCACCTTGTTATTAATACTTCTAATATTGAGATGACAGGCTAGGAGAGAGTTATTTGGTCTATTGATTGTAGGTTTGCAGCTTAAGTTACAAGTAGAGGGGGTGTATATTTCGGAAGTGGATGGGCCAGGGTTGGAGTGAATATCACCACCAAGTATTAGGCTAGGTCATTATTTAGTGATAAGCTTCAGGATTTTATTTATAAGTTTGTAGTAGTGTCTTGATCTAGGGCTAATGTGCCAGGGGTTGGTGTGTTGATAGAGTGAACAAAACATTGAGCAGGACCCGGTATTATAAGTATGGTTGAAGGTGGGATGATTTACAGCTGGGGTGATAGTATGGCCCTTTGGGACTTGAATTCCCATAAGAAACTAGTTTTCATACAAGGTAAGGAGGTATGGGACCAGCAGGAGGGGTAGTAGAGTGGAGTAAATCATTGTTAGGGATACAGCTAGTGCATTAAGGAATAGTTTTTCCTGGTGATACAACAGCAGAAGAAAGGGTGGAACTAAATGTGCTGGAAGGGGGTGGGAGAATGACAGATAAAAGTTGATAGGTGCTAGTAAAATGTAGATAAAAAAATGGGGGTGTGGTGAAATAACCCAAGTGAAAGCTCACAGGATCTAGTAAGCAGGGGAGGTGCTTTTTTGCTATAAATGTGGAGGTAGTGGGTTCGGGTGGGAATAGGGGGCAGGGAGAGGAGTGAAATGAGCCCGAGCAAACTGAGGGCGAATGGAGCAGGGCTATTGCAGTTAATAAGGTTTTCTAGGGTTTCCAAGTAGTTTAGCTC
Source organism: Protopterus annectens (assembly GCF_019279795.1). Taxonomy (NCBI): domain Eukaryota; kingdom Metazoa; phylum Chordata; order Ceratodontiformes; family Protopteridae; genus Protopterus; species Protopterus annectens. The sequence continues at coordinate 670,669,437 of NC_056730.1, read as the reverse complement.
TTAAATTACTCCAGTTTTTAGCGCTTCATTTTGCTAGCTATAAATTTGCTCATTTTGATACAGTTTTTAGGAAATGTCCTATTCTATTCTATTCTAGGGTTAATTTAAAGTTAGGAATACAATAGTTGGAGGGGGCAGGGGTATATTTCACTTTAGTTAGAGTTAGCCAATTTGTAATGGGGGCAAATTTATAGGTGCTTTAGACCCCAGTCAGCAGCTTACAGTTTAAAATGGTGAGCAGTAATAAGTTTCCACCTTAGCACTTTGTAGTGGGCTGACTTCAGAGAACTGTATTCAGCAGGGTAGTTTCCTTCTTCGGCAGAGAGCACTATGTTGGTAGTTTATATCAGGAGAGCTACCTGGAAATTAGAGTAAAGCAGGTTAATAAAATGTAAAATAAATATGTAGGTTAGAGGCAATACAGCATAATCAAGTTTAGTTGAAGACAGGGATAGGGGACTGCTAGAGAGACATTGGCAGACAAAAAAACGGCTTCTACTTTTCTTGTTTATAACATAGATTAACTCAGTGTGAATTATTTGTCATGTACATAACAGCTGGTCAAAAATGGCTTTTAAGAAGCACAGAGCAGTAGCTATGCACCTCGATTATGTTATTTATGGTAGCTAATAAGCTCCATGAAGCTGCGAGCACTGAGAGCAATTTGTTTTAAACCTAAAGCCAGTATAATGCTTCTCATAAGAAACTAGGCAAAACTTCAAAGACACACTACAGTATACTCTGCAATTAATAAATTAGAGCACAAGCAACGTGAAACACTGACTTAAAGTAACACATCTATGAATCAAAGCACAGGGCAGACATTTGCAATACAAGTATTTTAGCTGCCGTTTCTGCTTCAAACATGGCAAGCAAGTTCATTCATTTCTATTAAAAGTTAATAGGGCAGCAGTACACTCTGAAATTCAGCAGGGCTTGTGATTACTTTGTTTCTGCTGTAATTACACTAAACAAGGCTAGCAGTTACAACTCCATATGCAACAGGCTATTAAAATGCTAGCGTTTCTACTGTAAGTGAACAGGTCAAACAGATACATTTAAGTAGACACCAGAACAAGTAATTACTACCATTTCTACTATAATTGAAGTAGGGCAAACAGTTACAATGAAGTGAAACATACCATGAGGATAAGGGCACTGCCAACAGGGTTTAGAAGCACCAGGGATTTGAAAATGGCAGGTCTTGGAAGGTAGATATGAAACCTTGCTTACGTAGCTGTTCAGGGGAGGAGTTAGGGCTATTGCAGTTAAAAAGGTTTCCTAGGGCTTCCTAGAGCTGTAAGGTAAGTAGTTTAGCTCTTAAATTACTCCAGTTTTTAGCACTTAATTTTGCTAGCTATAAATTTGCTAATTTTGATACAATTTGTAGTAAATGTCCTATATCTAATACAATTCTAGGGTTATTTTAAGGTTAGGAATACAATAGTTGGAGGGGGCAGGGGTATACAACACTTTAGAGTTAGCCAGTTTGTAATGGGTGCAAACTTATAGGTGCTTTAGACCCCATTCAGCAGCTTACAGTTTAAAATGGTGAACAGTAATAAGTTTTCACCTTAGCACTTTGTAGTGGGCTGACTTCAGAGAACTGTATTCAGCAGGGTAGTTTCCTTCTTGGGCACAGAGCACTATTTTGGTAGTTTATATCAGGGGAGCTACCTTAGCACTTAGTAGTGGGCTGACTTCAGAGAACTGTAATCAGCAGGGTAGTTTCCTTCTTGGGCAGAGAGCACTATTTTGGTAGTTTATATCAAGGGAGCTACCTTAGCACTTTGTAGTGGGCTGACTTCAGAGAACTGTTTTCAGCAGGGTAGTTTCCTTCTTGGGCAGAGAGCACTATTTTGGTAGTTTATATCAGGGGAGCTACCTTAGCACTTTGTAGTGGGCTGACTTCAGGGAACTGTTTGCAGCAGGGTAGTTTCCTTCTTGGGTAGAGAGCTCTATTTTGGTAGTTTATATCAGGGGAGCTACTAACCTAGTAGCTATGTATGACCCGGGTGTAATAATGCGACTTTCCATCTACCTTTCCGATACTAACAATTTCAATTCTTAAAAAATACCCTCTAAACCATAAACCTAAAAGTCATATTTAAACATCTCATATCACAAAGTAAGTAGACTTCAGTACAGTAGCCACTGTCATCATGAGAGGTTGTGGAGTGTCCCAAGTTACTTATATAGTGAATAACATTTACAGCACTTGTAAGGTATGGCAATGGTAGTTTTACTGAGTGAGACGGGCCACCAACTACTTTCACTCACATGTTTATACAATCACAAACACTCTCAAACATACTAATGCACACACACACACACATTTGGCAACCCTGAGATCCCTGGTTTCAGAGTGTCATAGGTGTGTACATGGCAAATGGCCATGGAAGCTTTACAAGGCTAGCCCATGGGACTACACTGGCATCATGCCACCTGACGATACTCCCCAGTGTGTGTAGTGAGTATAGTCACTGTAGTGATCCCCAGGGTGGGTATTCTATTCCCCATCTACTCATCCTGATATATCTTGAAGAGGGCCAGTGATGTGCTTGGCTTGACATGTGTGTGGCGTCTATTCCATGGCATGGCCAGTCTCTGGGTTGTGCACCTGTCCCTCCAGCATGTCCTATTGATTGTGAAGATGGAGTTGAAATATCTGGGGCATGTTGTGATAGACTGGTGCCCTCATATGTAGCATTCCTGACAGGGTTGGGTCAGACATGGCTGTGTATGTCAGGCAGAGATTGCACCTATGTAGGCAATATGAGACAGAGATTCAGTGCAGTTGTTGGAGTCTGTTCGTATGGGGCAAGTGTGTAGTATCTACGATCCTTTTTGTGAGATACATTTGCAGCCTCTCCTGTTGTTGGTAGTGTCCAGTGGGGTACATGGCAAATGGGCCATAGTACAAATTGATTGGCCTACTGAGGGGTGTGTACAGGGAAACACTTTCCTTTTACTTCTTGGATTCCACACCCTGATTCAGGAGTATTGACACATGGAAGGACATTCAGAAGACAGTGGCACTGTGGTGGTCACCATACAGCTCACTGTCAACCTCTGTTCCCAGTTCCATTATGCCAACATCAGTGTTCAGTGGACTACCATCAATGTTTTACTTTATGGGAATCATGTCATACCCAAGAGGGATGGGGCCACATCATCTGGCATTGAGCTTATGTGCAGGGTTCTGACAACAGTCATAGGTCTCAGAGAGACCTTTGTGTAGGATAATAATAGCATCCACCTTGTATTCATCTGCAGATATTGTTAGCCAGGGATCCTTTGTATTGGGCTAGTCCTCAGAGGTGTGGACCCCAATCATGAAGGAATCCAGATCCACAACATGTGAGACTCCACTCTTGACTGTTCAGCAGTCTGAGATGGGGTCCACTGCTTTCACACTGTGGGTTCTATCTCTGAGTCAGTTGGCAGGCAACCTACTGATGTAGTTGTGGTTGCCTGCCTGACTGTGTTTGTGTATGATTCCTGAGTGGGGAGTGATATCCAAGGATTAGATGGGCAGTGTATCTTGTTATCTATCCCATACTGTTACATAGTTATTGCACATGGCACAATGCTTATAGGACTGCAGAGTGTCTCCAGGTCCCTCTACAGCAGATGGCAACTGTGGACATTGGGACATGTACTGGGTGGGCAAGGGCAAAAAGTTGCAAAACCCACCCCACGATGTTATGGTTCTCACACAAACACAACAACCCACCCACAGAAAGAATACCATTCACACATACACACATTTGCCCAGACTGAGATTAGAACCCCTACCTATCTATTTATTTCTACTATAGAGTTATGCATTTATTGCGCACACCACGGAGCTTATAGGGTGACAGTTGTGCAAAGATACTTCTAAGGTGAGAAACATCACCAACCCTTGTAAAGTATGGCAATGGGTGTTGTACTGAGTGAGAGAGGCCAGGAAAGACTCTACAGTACACATATACACACTTACTCACATTTTCCAGAACTGGGATTAGAACTACCTAACTAGTTATTTCTACTATAGTGTTATGCAGTTATTCCATGCACCACAGGGCTTATGGGGCTAAGGTCTGACAGAAGGAACTTCTAAGGTGACTGATATCTGCAGGACTGCTAAAGTAGGGAAAGGGGAAGTGTACTGGGTTTGAATGGACCCAAAAGCTTTTGTTGTAAAAACACACTTTTACATTTGCCAGGACTGAGATTAGAACTCCTACCTATCTAGTGTGCTATGCATTTATCGCACATGCCACAAAGCTTATGGGGGTGAAACTTGATGGAAAGCACTCCTAAGGTGACTGATATCTGCAGGACTACTAAAGTAGGGAAAGGGGAAATGTACTAGGTTTGAATGGACCCAAAAGCTTTTAGTTGCAAACACACACACTTTTACATTTGCCAGGACTGAGATTAGAACTCCTACCTAACTAGTTATTGTTACTGTAGTGGTATGCATTTATTGCACACACCACAGAACTTATAGGGTTGAGGCTTGACAAAAGGCACTTATAAGGTGACTGATATCTGCAGGACTGTTAAAGTAGGGAAAGGGAAAGTGTACTGGGTTTGAATGGACAAAAGGTTTTGGTTGTAAATACACACACACACTTTGACATTTGCTGGGACTGAAATTAGAACTCCTACCTATCTACTTATTTCTACTATAGGATTATACATTTATCACATGCACCACAGAGCTTATGGGGCTGAGGCTTCATGGAAGGCATTTCTAAGGTGACTCATATCTGCAGGATTGCTAAGGTAGGGAAAGGGGAAGTGTACTGGGTTTGATTGGACCCAAAAGCTTTTAGTTGTAAACACACACACACTTTTTAATTTCCAGGACTGAGATTAGAACTCCTACCTAAGTAGTTCTACTATAGTGTTATGCATTCATCACACGAGCCACAGAGCTTATGGAGCTGAGTCCAAATGGAAGGCACTTCGAAAGTGACTGATATCTGCAAGACTGCAAAAGTAGGGAAAGGGGAAGTGTACTGTGTTTGAATGGACCCAAAAGCTTTTAGTTACACACACACACACACACACACACACACACACACACACACACACACACACACACACACATTTTTATATTTGGTAGGATTGAGATTAGAACTCCTACTTAACTAGTTATTTCTACTATAGTGTTATACATCTATCACACTTGCCACACAGCTTATGGTGCTGAGGCCTGACAAAAGTGACTTCTATGGTGACAGACATCTTCAGGACTGAGAAGGTGGGGCAATGGGATGTGCACTTGGTGGAGAAGGCCTGTTCATTCCTAGATCCTACTGACATTTCTCTAAGTAGATCCTACTGACATTACTCTAAATGTATGAGCATGCCTAGTGTGTCCTTCTATAGTACATGTGGGACTCCATTCCAGGGATTGTTGTACTACAGTCCGGTTTGCTTGGTGCTACAACCATACCTCTCAAACTGTTGGTGCATGATATCTGGAGAGAGCCTATCAAAATGGGGGGACAATGGGCCATACAGTGATTGTGACAATTTCTCTAAGTAATGTATGTGTTGCTAGAGTTAAAGGATGTGTTTTAGCAGACATCTGACATACATGCCATTTGACACTGTCATGTATTGTTTCAGTACCTTGTGACATACCTCTTCAGATCCTCACAGTGATTTACCAATGGAATACAGGATGGATGATGCACACACCAGGTATATGTGCCAAATACTATGCATTCTTGCACAATCCAGCCTGTTGAGAGGTGTGCCTATAAGCAATTAACTGCTGGAGCTGAGGAAATGGTCCAGCACCTTGGTGATATATTACACTGGTGGAATCTCTGTGCATTTATGTTCTGGCCTGGTCTGATTTCCAGTCCACAGTTGGGCAATGTAAGTTGGACAGGATCAAGGTGATAGGCAGACTCCAGATAGATTTGTAGGGGATAAGATATGTGGAAGGGGTGTGTGTCCTGGGTAAAATATGTTTGCCTATAGCTACCAGTACTTTGTATTGGGTTCTCCTCAATGGTTGACTGCACTTGGAGGGTCTTGTGTGTGTCAGACTGTTTGAGCAGCCTGGAGATGTGTGTTTGTCACACATATAGGTTCATAGGTTCATACTAGGCTATCTGCCCTAGGGCATTTATAAGCGTAGCCAGAATGTGTTTGGCTTTCACCACCCATTTTAAATTAATTTTGCTATGCCCTTTTTCGAGGTTAGTATACTGTGCCTTTGTCTAACAGTGACACAGAAGTGATACCCGGGTTAAACCTATGATCTCCCATCCATTCATCAAGATTCCTCTTGAAGAGAATCAATGAGGGACTCTGCCTAACCTGGACTGGGATTTTATTCCAGAGTGAAGGGAGCCTCTGGGTTATGAATCTGTCCCTCCAGAATGTCCTATTTATTTCAGTGCTGAGGTTCAAGTCTCTCGAGCACGTAGCTCAATGGGATTTGGATTTTCTGAGGTGCAGCATGTCCATTAATTCCGGGTTGGACATGGCTTTATACGTCAGGCACAGATCGCCCCTGAACAGGCGGTATGCCACTGAGTAGAGCTGGAGTTTCTTTAACTGGGCAGCATATGGCATCTGTTTGAGCCCTTTGATCCTCTTGGTGAGGTACTTTTGGGGTCTTTCCAGTTGCTGCAGGTGTCTGGTAAGGTACATCCCAAAAGGGGCATTGTACTCAATTATGGGCCTGATGAGGGATGAGTAAAGGGGCACAATGACCTCCCCTGATCTAGATGTGAATCCCTTCATGATTAGGTGGGCTATATAAAATGTTTTTCTAACCACTTTGGCCATGTGGTTGTCAAATGAGAGACTGCTATCAACTTGGGTCCCCAGGTCCCTAATTACTTCTTCTGTACTTAATGGATTACCACCTATGTGGTAATTTGTGGGCACTTTGTTTTTGCCAAAGGGGATGACTATACACTTTTTGGCATTTAGCTTGAGGCCATGGCTCTGGCACCAGTTGTCTGTTTCTATGAGGCCCTTTAGGAGGATGCTTGTGTCGGCTGGAGAGTCAATTATGGTGCCCAGTTTGCAGTCATCTGCGAACTTGGTCAGCCACAGTCCTTCCGTGTTGGCCTGTACCTCCGAGAAATATATACCGAACAAGAGAGGTCCCAGGACTGAGCCTTGTGGGATGCCACTTGTAACTGGTTTGGAGTCTGACATGGCTCCAGCAATTCTAATCATGTGGGTTTTGTCCTTGAGCCAGTCTGCAACCCATCTAGTGACATAGGGGTTTATATTTAAGCTGGTGAGCTTATCTATAATGCCCGAGTGGGGTATTGTATCGAAGGCTTTTGTGAGGTCCAGGTAGGCTGTGTGGACCACCTTCCCCTCATCAGTGGCCTTGGTGACTGTTTCAAAGAAATCCACCAGGTTTAAGAGGTAGGATCTGCCCTTAACAAAGCCGAACTGGGTAGGATCCAGTGTCTGTAGGTCCCCAATATCTTTATTTATGAGGTCCATGATGATCCTTTCCATAGCTTTGCAGACCAAGCTAGTCAGGCTTATGGGGCGATAGTTTCCAGGATCCGTTGAGGCACCACCTTTGTGGAGAGGACCACTGTTGCTGTACGCCACTCTTTGGGTACATATCCTGTAGTAAGGCTGAGATTGAACAGTAGTTTTACGTTTGGGTTTAGCTCTTCTTGGAGTTCATGTAGGATGCAGCCCGGGACACCGTCTGGTCCCATTCATGCAGCTTTTTTGCTTTGGAGAGGGTGGCTATTACCTGAGCATCTGAGATGTCAGGGGGGCAGCACTCTTCTGAGATAGATATTTGCCCTTTTGGTGGGAGGGAGTTTGCGCTGAATCTGTCAGCTAGGATGTTGGCAATGTCTGTGGGTTCGGTGTATTTTTTGTCATTTTGGACTAATTTGAAGCATATCTGGGAATTCCCACCCAGATTCCTAACATAACTAAGGAAAGCCTTGAGATTATCTTTAGTGTCTTGTGAAATTTTTCTCTTGAAGCTGGCCTTAGATGATTTTATGAGTGCTCGTAGTTTTTTGCTAATACTGATCAGCGATGCCTTCCCTTTTTGGGATTTTTTCTCTATCATTTAGTAGCTTCCTCCTTCTATTGTATAGTTTGTTTATGGCTGGGGTTCACCAGACAGGACGTCTGCCTTTGGAGGATTGGGTCTTGGTTTTATTTGGGATTGCATGATCCATGCATTCCTGAAGGTGTTCATAGAATGCATTTATAAAGGATTCTGTGGTCTGGGCCGTATTTTCCACAGGCCCGGGGCTTTGAAGGATTCCACCTCGGTTTTGAGGAGTGTGAAATTTGCTTTAGAGAAGTTTTTCACTGTGGTTTTCTGGGCAGGAGGTGGGGTTGGGATGTGAATATCCAGTGAGATTAGTTTATGGTCTGATCTTACCAGTGAGGGATACACTTCTGGTCTGGAGCATAGAGTCCCCATGTTGGTGATGATCAGGTCCAGTATGTTTTCCCCTCTTGTGGGAGTGGTAACAAGTTGTTCCATAGCATTTGAGTTTATAAATTCTAGGAACCTTTGGGCTAGGGTGTTGGAGCTAGAGTAATGCTCCCAGTCTATGTTTGGGTAGTTGAAGTTGCCCAATATAATGGTGTTTGGAGAGATCTTCATATTTTCCAGTGTTCGCAGGAAGGCCGAGTGGGGTTCCTGGATTTGGGAGGGTGGTCTGTAGCAGGCTATAAACTGGAAGGCAGTTTTACCCACTGTTAGTTGCACATGGATAGTCTCTGATGCTTCGTGCTGTGCCACCAGTATATGTATGGCCTACCACATTTTGCTTGTATGGCCACATGTTGGGGTCAGGATGTTGCATAGGATGAGTGAACAGGGAAGGGTGTGTTACTCCCCATGGCTGTGGCCCAGGATTCTGTTGGTGCAGACATGTCACCATCTTCCAGGATTAAGACTGCCTTCAGGGAGTGCATTCACATGTTTAGACTCCTAGCCCTACCTGTTGACTGTACAGAGTATCACAGAATGTCCACATCCATGACTCATATATCTTGTTGGTTACCCAAACAAGTGTGGTTTTCAAGCAAAAGCATTTTGCAAGTCACTCAGGGTTGAAGTCAGATATTACTGACAGTTGTCATTGCATTTTCAGACTTCATACCCATCAGACATTCCATGCTAATACAACTCATTCCATCAACTTTATAACATTTTAGAGCAGTATTTCACAGGTGTCCTTCTCTTTGGACTTTCATCATCCCATTATTCATGGCTTTGTCCAGATTGCTGGCTCTTTGAGGCTAGCAGGTTTGCTCCTAGCAGTTATCAGCATGGCCTTTCTTTGCATTTTGTGCACTGTATTCTGTTGGTGTTATGGACCCCATGACACTCCCTAAAAGAGCACTGTGGGTGAGGAATAGGCATGTGACAGATGCAGGCCATCTGTAGGAAGGCAGTGCATTCTGATGAACATATGTTCCCAGGCTGCCTGCAGTAGACACCCCTAGGATAACACCAGTAAATTGACTGTGGGTGTTACTGACAATTGCTTTCAGTTAGTGTTGCACCATCACTCTGGGTGACAGCTGGATGCTGCTTAAGGCTAGGGACATGTTACCGCATTTCAATGGGAGGGTGACACATCTGTACACAATAGATATCTGCACAGAATGTGCTATTTGCTTAACATTTTGGTCCCATTTAGCATAGTGGAGTGCCCTATCTTTCAGACTACAGCCATAACAGTATCAACCACAGGTCAGATTGTTCTGGCATAGACAGTTGTAGTTTCAGACTTCTTACCTTTCAAAGTCATACTGCCACTGCCAGACCTGCTGTGATATCACTGTGTAAAAGTCTGTGGGTGGGGATTTCATGGATGTTGCCTTGTGGGGGCCTTTACCAGGCATTTCTGTATGGTTTTCTACAGCTGATCTGCTGGGTGAGGCTGGTGGTGGGTATGGGATCCAACTTTGACATCCATGCATGTAACCTATGACCCTCCCAGTTATTTGGCTCACCACATATACTGCAGTAGTATTTGTCAACTAGGGTGGTACTGCAAGGTGTGGGTAAGCCAGTACTGGGGATACACTTCCTGCTGTCCCACAGAGCTGTCAGTTGTCTGCTGATATCCCAGTTAACCACCCCATTCCCTTGCATGCTTGATCAATGCCATAGATAGGCTATCAGAAAATTCCACTTCATTCATTTATTTTGTTATGGAGACTGGCTTACCTTGTGCCTGAGGCTGTTGTGAGGATGGTGCTTGAGGGATGACTATGTCAAATGCACACAATACACTGCTTTTACATGGTAAGGTATAGGTGGTGTGATGTTTGGCATCCATTTTACTGTGTCTGTGAGTCAGAGAGAGAGAGAGAGAGAGAGAGAGAGATCAGTCCCTGGGGTGTACAGTGTGAGTGTATGTGCTATGCCTTGCCTCTTTGCCAAGGACAGGGCACACTGGGAACACCTCTGTCTGCCTACAAGGGAAGGCTCAGGATTTCCTCCTCCAAGTCTCTCTGTGCCTGTGGGGACCTTAGCAATGTTTGGGGTCTGTGTGGCCCTTCCCCCTTTTGTTCCTGCTGGAGCTGTTTCCGCAGGATCATATTGTGTAGCATGGCACATACTATGAACATGTGTGAACATGTGGCTGGAGAGTACTTCAAGGTTCCACCAGATATGTCAAGGCAGCAGAACCGTAGCTTCAGCATCCCAAACACATAGTCTATAATGATCCTGGTTTGTGAATGTGCCTCATTATGACATTTTTATGTGGATGTGTGTGCATTTCTGATGGGTGTCATCAGCCATGGCTCCAGTGCATAGCCAGCATCCCCCACCAGCTGGGCATATGGGATGTCTCCACTGGCAAATGCCTGGTGCAGCTGTGATAAATGCCAGATGTGGGAGTCATGATAGCTTCCAGAGCTGCCAGGGCACATGTTCAAGATAATGCCCTGGACATCGCACATGACCTGGAAGTTGATGGAGGGGAAGCCCTTGCAGTTTATGTAGACCCAACCCCATTCACCAGGTGGTGCTTTGATGTGGATGTGCATGCAGTCTATGGCACACAGCACCTCTAGTTAGTCTGCTACGAGGTGGAAGAGACGCATATTGCTGGTCCTCTCCTCACGGGTGCTGGGGGAAGTAAATGTGCTCAGAGGCATGTGTTTGCATGGCATCCAGCAACTGGTGGAGTATTCTGGATGCAGATGCCTGTGAAACCCCAGAATATCTCCAGTTGGTCTTTGGAAAGTAACTGTAGCTAGTATTCTTAAGGCTACACATACCTTGGTATCCACTGGGATAGTTTCCCCTCTGTTGGTTCTGGCTCTGAGGCGAGGCTGGCACAGCTCAACAAGTTGCAAAAGTATGTCCCTGTCCACATTGTATCACTGTACTATCTCCAGATCATGTAGGCCCTGGTAGGTTATCCTGGGTCTGAACACTCTTCTTCTCCTCCTAAGTCTGAGTTGGTTGTCAGCATTTTCCTCTTCACCACCCTCAGTCTCTAGCACATACTGATAGATCAGAGCAACAGCAGCTGCTAACATGTTTTGTTAAACTTGTCAGTTTAAAATTCCCCTGAATGTGTACACTAGTGGTGTAGAGTTTGTGGGAAAAAACAGACTGAAAGGTGTTTGCATAGTTTATATTAGTGTGCTGGGCTGCTGTCTGTGTAATTGGGTGATTCTGATACATTCCACCTGCCAGCTATGCTTGTTCTCCTTGATTGCCTTCCTTCTGCAGTTTTCCCTTCCCATTTCCTCCCCATTTAAGTCCTGCTGCATGTCACGCATTCCCAGTGTTCAAATGTGAACAGTTCTGCTAGCTCCTGTGCTTTTTTTATTTTGTTTTAGGCCGGGTGCACAATGTGCACACCTGTTTAGCTAAAGTAAACAGTTTTAAGCAGAACTGTCCCTTCCTAGATGCGAACATGATCTGCATTTCATGGAATAGGGAAATACAGCCTCAGACACACCCCCTGCCTTAGCTGTGCTTAGCTAAGGGCAAACACAGGCCACTGAGCTCCAATGTGCTTACTGACACTTAGAAGAAATTAATTTCAACCTATACTTCTTGTTTGCAGACATGTATTTAGCTAGTAACTGCTCCGTGTAGGGTTTAATGAATCCTGGGGAATAACTTAACAGTATAGTAACAAGAAAAAAACAAACTATATACAATGTCCATAACAACTAAAAAAGCAATATACATAGGAGAGCACTTAATATTTCTCTAAGAAATTAGACATGTTTGTACAAGCAATTAAGTGATGAGTTGTGTTGCTAGTCCTTGCTTTTATAGTAGCAATCTAATTCTTACAAATGTATTTCACAAGATGAATAAGCTCAACTTTAAATATAGGAGTAGATTGGGATTTACAATTTTTAGTAACAATTTTCCTTGCTATATAGAGGATAGACCATGGTAAAATGTTTGGTTTTTAGGAATGACTTCAGGAACAGGAACATTAAAAAAGGATAAGGGAGTCAGAAATAAAGATATTTAAAGTTTAACCAAAATGGGGAAATTATTTTGCAATTAATAACCATATATATCCAGTCAGCATCAGGGTATCCACATCTTAAATATTTCATTTAATCTTTCTTGTACATTATTGCTTGTTTATGTGAAGTGAAAAAACATCTATGTAAAAATGTTCATGTGTACACATGCAAAAGAGTTAAGATGTAGATTCCTTCGCCAACTGTAAACACAGTTTTTTTATCTTTTTCTGAGAATACTTGTCTATTAACTTCACTTGAATAATTCCAAAAAGAAACATCTGTTTGCTAAAATCATTTCTGAGAATTTTACAAATAACAGATATGTATGAAGTGTTCTTGAGTGAGCTATACACAATTGCTGAGATAAAATCCAAGATTTTTAAGTTACTCTTATTGTATGCCTCTAATGAGGGTACAAACTTAGTGTGTATAAAATCCTTAGAAGTTTGGATATTCAGCCAATTGCAATGTTGTAAACTATATCTGCTGATAAAATAGTCTGCAGAACTTGTATTTATTAGCTGAGATAAACTGATTCCAATATAATAGGCCACCCTTCTTTAAGTCTAACATTTTCTGAGTATCAGAAGATATCAAACATTAATTTGTTTAGGCAATAGGAAACATAATTATTAATGAATTCTTAATTAATTGATTAGAAATCATAAGCTTTTTAAACAACAGCAATATTTGGTTTATAAGAGGTGTAAGAACAAGTTTTGACCTTTCATATTGAATGCATATTTTTAAACTCCATATAAAGCTGTTTGTATGTATTTGTGTGTATGGTTCAAGCAATGTCCTATTACTATTTAGAAGTAAGGTTTCATGTATTGATTTCCAATATGATGTATAAGGAGTATTATTCCAAAGCAACACTATGTTAATAAATGTGGAGTTTAAATAAAAACAAATATTTGGAAACCCTATACCTCCTTCATCCAGGCTTGTAATTTTAAACTGCTAAAAATATTTACTCAGGATAATATATTGATATTCTTTCTTGCCATGGATTGCATTAGATGGTCACTTCTAATACTGGAGGAAATAAGCTACTTGATATTGTAGCCACTGATAATATTGAAAACATCCTATTTAATGAATCAGTCATCCCTTCCATGGAACTTCATATCATAATGCTGTTGACTTTGAAATTCTCAATCTATTTCTACTCACAAAAGTATGAGATATGATTGTAACAAAATCACTTTTGATAATGTATAAAACTTCTCTTGACTCAATTGATTAGGCTAAACATCTGACCTTATGGGCAACTGATTTTGGTTATATTACACTAGAAAACATCTTGAAACATAATGTACAATACATAGCAACCATTACATATAAAGGTATAAGATTCAGACTATGATTTTGGCACAATTATGAACTGTTTAAGCTGTATAAGTTAAAAAAATATTTTTTAATTCCTATTAGGCTGTACAAGTTAAAGAAAAGAATTGTTAATACCTACAAAACTATCATACTCTTTCCAATACAAAAAGATTAAATAAAGTCAGGAAGACACCGAAACAGAAATAGAGAAAGGAAATTGGTTAATGAAAATGTTAGCAGAAGATAATCCCAACATAAAAGATAATAATAAATACGTAAACAGAAACACATGATAACAACATTTGGTGCAGACATTAAAGCTAAACAATAATATAACTTATGATCTTAAGACAATATAATGTAAATTCTACAGGTGCTTTATCAATATTGGGGTTACAAACTTTAAAGCTGATGCTTTGGATTGTGAGTTTAATATTTCAGCAGAAGTTCAATGTCCATTTCTGACTCCACTATCAATAATGAAAGCTGTAAGTAATGTTAATAAAATTATCACTATGGGACTGGGCAATATTCTGTCTATCTTGCTATATAACATCAAAGACACTGCTGGTCCTTCATTAAAGTTAATTTTTAATAATACTCTTAAGACTGACACTGTTCCTCAACTTTGGAAAATATCACTTATGACACCGATTTTAAAAAGGGAGATATTAATGAGGCCAAGCAGTTTCATCCGGTATGCCTAACTTCATTTTCAAGTGACAGTTTTGAATGGTACATTATTGACAGCATGATTAGAAAAGGAAATAATTTTGATCTTATGGACATTCATCAGCATTGACTCATAAAGGGTAAATTAAAATTAGCTAACAGTTAAATTATGTTATCATAATTCAATGGCCTTAGATCTAGGGCTTTAATCAGGTAACATTTTTTTTTAATTTGGCAAAAGCCTTTGACATGTTGCTATACTCTGTTCTTCTTAAAGTTATGATAAATGATAATTTCAACCCCATATATTATTAAATGAATTAAGACATGGGTGACCTTTGAGGAATGCTAATTAAGACTGGTATTCCTCCAGGATCAGTCATGGTCTCTACCCTGTTTAACACTGTGTTTTGAATTATCCCACAAAGTAAATCCTGTTGTATTTCAAAATATGCAGATGAATGCAATGTTGTATTTTTAATATCTATTGAAAAGGACTTTTCCAATGCTACTAATTAATTAAATAAAAGAGGAATTTCGCCTGAATCAATAATCCTTAATTTTAGTTCTGATAAATGATGTGTTATGTATTTTGATAAACCAAGAACAGTGCATCCAATTCCCTTGTCAACAAGGATATTAATGAAAGCAGAAAATTTAAGGATCTGGGGATATTTATGTCTAACTACTTTTCCTTTTAAAAACATGTTCATATGATGTGTTGCTGAGCCATGAAACAATTAAGTCTTATGATGAAAACCTTATCTTTTAAAGATCCAATTTGTCTGACAAGTCACTACAAAGCATGCATGCATTAGACCAATCTTTGAACATAATAATGCCTTTTATTCTTATAATGTGGGATACCTTTGGTCGTTTGAAACCATACAAAGGAAATTCACTAAGAAAATATTACAAATCAGTAGACCTAACAATAAATGTAAATATTTTAATATGCATATCATAAAGTATCACAACACAAAAGGTGCATTAGTATGGGTATTTAAGTTGTTATGTAATAAAACATTACAAGTTGTATTTAGTATTTAACTTTTCAGTATGGTCATACACTTAAAAATAATAATTTGAAACAAAATATGAAGAAGTTTAACAAATGTTTTAGACAAGCTTTTATAACTTTTATTATTCTTGAGTTGTGCAATATACTTTCCCCCTTGAATTAAGTTATCTGACAATCTTCATACATTTAATAACATGGGGCAGTGATCTGGTAGATAATCACAAAATGAGGGAATCATTGTTTTTTGATGGCCTTTGATCTAAACGCTGTTCTCATTCTTATAAACTTATGAATTACCTATGATGCTCTATGAGGTAATGAGGATTTTCACTTCAGACCTTACTGATTCCATCTGAAATGAGAAGAAAAGACTATGATGCAGATAATACCAACATATTTCATAGGACCAAATTATTGTAATCACACTGAAGGAAAAAGAATTTGCAAGTACTATATGACCTTTATTTACCTCACAGATGCAGTTGCTATAAGCAGTGCAAAAACATTACATTCTGTCTGAGAAGATTCTGCTTCTGGCATGTTTCTTAACATCTGCAAGAGTTGTAAATTCACATTACAACCATAGGGAACACTATCAGCATGCAACCTTCCAAGTGAACATGCAGACTTTTCTGCAAGAACAGACTCAAGATCTATCTAAGCAAGGATTCACAAAGTCTAAGTCAAAAGTACCTCGGCCATGTAACAAAAAGCAAACGTATCCAAAACTCAAATATGGATCCTCTACTGGAATACTTTTTCAAGGACCCCTATATAATGCAATTATTTGCAATTGTTTAAGCTGTTCTGAAATATTTGCTGTGCACCTGGGTCAATAGGCATTTTTATGCTTTCCAACTGAAGTACTTACCTAACTGTAGTCTTGGGAACTAACTGAAGTAGTGACTGTTTTTACTGCAGAAACTATTTGCTGTTACATATGCTGTTATGCTTACAATGCTCTAAGGGACTAACTGAATCAATGACTGCTTTTACTACATAAACTGCTGTTAAATATGCTGTCATGCTTACAATGGATTTTGGCTGGAGACTCGTGTAATGTAATGCTCCATAACTGGTTTTGACTGTTTTGTGTACTTGCCTGCAGTATCCTTTCCCTAGTTATTTGTCGAAGCTGCAACTGCACATATTCCATTTACTAAAGCAGTGTTTTAACTTGCCAGAGATGGAAATGCTTGTTCCCTGTTGGCAACTGGAAAGCTTCTTCAGCCTCTATTGATCAGTGCTACTGCGAATTACTTAATATTACAGTCCTGAAAAGTGCATGTTCTGTGTTATCTTCAAATGTGTTCTAACCAATTATTGCCTACTGCACTATTTTGTGAAATGATGATTGCATAAGTATGTGTTTTACTGTTACTATTATATGATTTCTGCCTGTTATTTAATCCACTACAAGTCCTGAGGTCAGTGGTCCATACATTATGATCTATTGAACTTCTGTCTCTCTTACTCATTGCACGCTCACTTCACAGACACCACAGATCCCCTTACAGCCTCTCTAGGTTCCTTTATACCTGTCCTAACAACACACAACCACACTCAGTAAGCTCACTCTCACGCCTCTTACTTTACTGCTTAGTGAAGTGTTGTGCACTTTGCAGTAACTAGCCATATTTATAACATCATTTATCTCTTTTTTTACAGCACACTTGGTCTGCCTGTATCATCGCAGCTCACATCTCTCCCCAGCAACTGCAACATTGCCAAATAAAACCACTGCTATGGTCCAGTTTCTCCCTACAGTTATTGCAAGCCAAGAATAACACTTTTTAATAAGGATATCCACCAGACAAGTCTGCATAGGTGACTTGATGTTTACAGTTCTGATTATCAGCAAATTTAGTCTTTAATAGTTATGTTTTAAACATTGTGACTGGATGTTTACATTTCTTTTTATAGAAAATTTGGTACTTTTACTACTTATTATTTTAAACATTGTTTCGGCCAACGTGCACACCTGCTAGGACCCCCCACCCCAGGCAGCTATACCTTCATCTCTCACCACTGGGCGGTGCAACTAACAATATACTTGCTGTGTCTTGTCTGAAATAAATCTCCCTCCCCATTATCCTGTAAAGTAATGCTAGTACCATTTAATTTGTGTATTTTGTCCCCAGATAGATTTGCCTTCCTTTATTGATTTACGTACACACCAAGGCCATAAAAGTAGTGTTTCTGCAACTATCTGCTGATACTTCTACCTTTCTGTCGCTACCTCTTCCTTCCTTTCACTTACCTTACAGTTCCAAGGTTTCCACTTCTCATACTGATTGTTTTTCTTTGCACTCTTCTCTGAGGGAGGCCTGCCCGCTCTGTTCACCCTCACTATGCTTGGGCTCACTCCACTCCCCTACCTTACACCATTCTCACCCACCCCTGCATCACCTAGACTTATAAAAACACTAATCACTCCCCTAACTTCCCCCAATCACCCTTCCTCTGCCAGTCACACCTCAATTAACCAATGCACTGTTTGTCACACTCATCCCTCCCCTCACACAACTTAATTGCAACTGTCCTTAATCACTCTACTCCCATCACACTACACCAACACCCCTCTGTCCCTACATCTTCTTTATCACACCATCCCATCACACTACACCAACACCCCTCTGTCCCTACATCTGCTTTATCACACCATCCAGCTAACCTAACATTTAAAAAAAATAATACACATCATGATCTGTCTCCTGCCCACACTCTATACCCTACTACTATCTGCATACTATCTTACATCCTATACTCACCTACAGATCCAACATGCCCATAGCCTCACACTATATTATATTAATACCATCCACCCCTCACTCTCCTACCTTGCCATCACCTCCCAACCCTACAATCACACACATATTGCATACTTCCACTTCAAACATGTAGATGTCAGCAATACCACTAACCACTTCAGTAAACACCTTCACTTACTCTCCAATCTGTCACACAAACATGCATGTATATTATCACAGATTCTCCATAGTGGTGATATACACCCCAATCTCAGGCCACATACTCCACAACATACCATCATGCCTACCATTCAACCCCTTCCTCACATTAAAACTTAGACCTTCTCATTCTTAACATGTACCTTAGAAGCATAGTTACCAAAATCACAGACGTTCATGCAGTCATTGCACAATACTCACCAGACATTCTTATAGCAACAGAAACTTGGCTAAAATCCCATATAAGAGACCCAGATATACTCCCACAAGGTTATTGCGTACACAGGTTAGACAGGATCAGGAAGAAGGGAGGCAGGGTTGCACTCTTCTACAAAGATAACCTAAGCATAGACTACCTACCCGTCAAATACCCTTATGATAACAACTTTGAAGTCCTAGTAACATGGCTCAGAATCAACCCAAAGAAAAATATTGCCATAATAGCCACTTACATACCTCCCAACAAAACTCCCACTGCCATTGTGGAATTCATAGCCTGGACAGCTTCAACTTACACCCACAAAACCATTATCACAGGTGACTTCACCTTAGACTGGAACACTTGCACTGGTGGTAACCCCTCCACCTTCATAAATCTACATGGTTTCTTCCAAACAATCCAGCTTCCCACTCAAATAGATAAACTTAGCAAAAGGAAATCTATCTTAGACTGGTCACTTATTAACAGTACCACCCCCAACTATCTCTCCGGATACCTTCAAAATAATTTAAGTGACCATAGACCTACCCACTAAATCTGTCATCAGCTCAATCCACCCAGAACTATAGTTTACAAAGCCATATGAAATACCAGAAACTTCTCCAATGAAGCATTCTTAGACATGCTCAATCAATGTAACTGGACACCACTCCATCATCTCCAACTTGACCAGGCCATAATGTACTTCAATGACACATTTCTAGCTATTCTAAATAGCTTAGCACCAACTCATACATGTCATGTTAAAAATAAGAGATTGCCCTGGATATCAAAAGAAACCATTAGACTCCAAAAACTAAGGGATGAAACCTGGTTTCAATACCAGAAAAAAAGACAATAAAATTCTGTTAGCATACCAGCAGCTCCACAGTAAAAAAAAAACAACTCAAACTAGACAAAAAAAACATATTATATATCTATGCAAACATATATGAAAACAATTCTAAAAAGTTCTGGCAGACAGTTAACTTACTCATCCACCCAGGTAAAACCACAACTCCAGAACCAACAACCAATAACCAAAGCATGAGTATTGCCTCACAAATCAACACCTACTTTATAAACACCATCATCACCTTAGTTAAAAGGAATAATTCCACCCCACCATCTCTTCCACCTAATGAAAAACTAGCAACAACTCTTTTGACCTCAGATCTGTCCCAACTAGCACCATAAGAGCAATGCTGAAAAAAATGAAACCTTCTTTCTTAGCAGCTGACCAACTCCCCAGTGAGTACCTCAAACTTTCAGCTAATGTCATAGCACTGCCTTTCTCCATTCTGGTTAATAAGTCTATAGCAGAACAATATGTCCCAAAATTATGGAAAATTTCCTATATCACCCCTCTACATAAAGCAGGAACAGCAACAGAATTAAACAATTACAGTCCCATAGCCATACTTTCCCCCTGTGTCAAAATTTCTGGAAACATGTATACACACTCAATTGCTACAATACCTGCTATCTCACAGCCTTATCTCTCCCTCCCAACACAGTTTCAGATTGAAACACAGCACCACCACAGCCCTAACTATTTTCTCTAACACTATCAACCAACTCAGAAATTCAAACCAGCAAGTAGCATGAATCTTCCTAGACATGTCAAAAGCATTGGACACTGTCTCCCATCACAAACTCCTTAATACTATTGTCTCACTAAACCTATCAAAGACTTCCCTCTCCTGGTTCCTAAGCTATATTTCTGACAGACAATAAGCAGTACGATGAAAATCCAAGCTCTCACCACTTCTGCCTGTCTCAGTTGGAGACCGCAAGGATCCATACTAGGGCCCCTTCTTTTCACCATCTTCTCTAATGATCTAGCCTCCTCCACAGCACATGCTAAAGTAGTTCAGTATGTCGATGATTCAACTTTGATCTGCTCAGCAGATACCTTACCAGACCTCCAATTAGTAGCCCAACAAGCTTTTAATGATATAGAAACATATCAAAGTAAATCACAAATAATCTTCAACCCCAAAAAGACACAGTTAATGCTATGTACGAGTAACAAACAATCACCGACTACCCCTCCTTTCATTATTCTCTCAGCAAACAACACAGTCATCCAACCAGTTGAGCATACAAAACTCCTTGGTGTGACAATTGACCACAAACTCAGATTTGACCAACACATAGCCATCACAATTAAGAAAGTCTATGTAAAATTTTGCTCACTGTACAGAAGCAAGCCATTCCTCACTGACAATACCAGACTAGCCATATCCAGAACCTTCCTCATCTCTACAGTCCTATATTATTTCCCCCTCTTTACCAACATAAAAAGATCAGACTTAACCAAATTGGAAACTTGTTGCAACAAAATAGCCCACTTTGCATCCAACCTTCCACACCAAGCCCACCAGCGTATTGCTTTACATAAATTAAATCAGCTTGAGCTACCTAACCTTCTCCATCTCTACCAACTTAAATTCACACACAATATCATCTACCATTCTGACAACTGCCCATTCCTCAAGGAACTTGTTGTTCCCTACTCATGTCCACAATGTCTAAGATATGCAGACAGAAACTTTCTCACAGTAAATATAGTTAACAACACTCACAGTAAAGCCCTATTCTCAAATCAAATAGCCAAATTATGGAACTCTCTATCCCACACCCTCCAAAACAGACCTGAATCTGCCAATTTCAACCAACTACTATTTGAACATTTATCCAAAAACTGGCATTGCTCCTGTGCCAAACCTGACTGAGAAGATATCTATAAATCTTTCAACACACTGTCCACTCCTTACCTCATTTTGTCCAGCTTCTCAGTGTTATTACTTCTCAAAAAAAAAAAAAATATATATATATATATATATATATATATATATATATATATATATATATATATATATATATATCTGGATCTACTTCAGTAGATCGAGTTATAATAATGCCGAAGACAACATTACCGAGACCAAAACATTGAAACCATTAGAAATCGAAAATGCACATGCGTGAATCTCATAATACTGAATCCAAATGACTGAAACATTAGTAAACCGAAGCACAAAATACCGAAAATAACCAGTTGACTTGATGTGATGTACCACTTCCATCCACTTCTATAAATCATTGAGAACGCTTACAAAACACCCGTATTTCCATCCAATGATACAGATTCCCATGCTTCACACCAGTCAGTTGCAGTATACTATATTGTCATTCTCCACAGTACATTTCCAACATAAAAGTGGTCAAAACAGTGACATTTCCAACATAAAACTGCTCAAAACAGTGACATTACGTCCCATCAGTGTAATATACTTATTTCATATCTTCAGTAGTGCAGCTATGGCTTTAAGGAACTCCAACACTGAGTAGTCGCCTTTGTGTTCCAACAAAAATTCAAACTGTTGTCTCTGCAGTAACCGCCATTTCTTAGGCAATGGTGGACAGCCTGCAGACATCTGGATTCTCAGTTCATCCACTCTATTTTGTTCCCTGGCTAAAGTGAATATCATGACAGATAAATCAGTTGCACAATTGCCCAACAAACATCTCAGTCGCCTATGCCATGCCTCTACAGAATTTTGGGTATGTGGCAAAAATAAAGCATTCAACTCCCACACATTCCAAAATTGTATGGGATACAATGGTGGAAATCTAGACACAACATTATGTCTAATAGTAAATTTCCTCTGCTTTCCCAGAAAATACCAGTCTGAGAAATACTTCAGCAAATCAGTGCCCTCAGGAGGGAAATCAGCACATAATAGCTGAAAGGCAGGCAGCACCTCATCCTCTAGCAAAAACGGTAATGCTGCCAAACACTTCACTGACACTTGAAATCTAAACAAACTATTGTACAACCCAGCTAATCCAAGAGACTGCAGTTTATGCCAAATATTCCTTCCATAGTAGAAAAAACAGCCCTTGGACACAACCCCATTAATGTTCAATCTCACGCATTTCAAAGCAGCAATCTTGAAATCACACAACACATAGTTGACATTAATTTCAAATTCTTCGGCTGCCATCAATTCAAATAAACAGTTCCACATCATGTTGTATGATCTTAAAGACTTCTTGGACATCAGTGAAAACATCAATGGTACTGACTTACTGTAAGCTCCGTACTTAACTAATCCGTGAATACTGTATAGCTGTCTACATACAGTCCCTTTACTAAAGTATGTTCCATCCATTAGCCAAATTGTCGCTCTAGACATATCATACAAGTTATTAATAGTGGTAAACACTATCACTACAGTATTACTTGCAACATCAATAGATTTCCTTTGCAAAAACACTCCATCTTTGAGCAGAAATAGCATGACATCTAGAGTTTCTAAAGATAAACTATCATCTACTAATGCTGTAAAGTGTCTCTTTCGCACTCTGGTAATCTGTTGCAATAAACATTTCCTACTAGGCATACTTGCTGCTAAGTCTAACAATGTGGAAGCCAGCACATCATCTACTACTAAGCACAGTGTATGCCTTAATAGCTCAGCCCTTTGCTTTAAATCACTACAGACTGAATACTTTTCTATTTCACATGGGTCTCCAGCATGGTTATGAGTGTCCCACTTGCAAAACTCCTCACCGTCAGTGACACAAACAGTTATAGCTCTTCCTCTGCATTTATCTCTTCATTTATATTTACAAGCCCAGTATTTCTTAGACCTGCATGACTTTTCCAAATGATTTAGATAGCCTTCAATAACTAGCATATTCTTTCCTTTCTGCGACCTCATTGTCTCATACACTGTTCCAATACTTCCTGGAATGCCGTACATCACATCAGCCATCTTTACTTTGAATTACCTTTCCGGTACGTAGCACAACCAGTTAAAGGTATATACCCTTATATAACATTACACAGCTCACAGAACATGAAATAAGCCATCTTTAGTGTGATTTAGCTTTCTGGTACATAGTATAACCTAATAAAGTAATATATCGTTACATAGCATGGCACAGCTCACAGGAAACACAAGCTAGAGAGCACTGTTCGTGTATTCATTATTCAGGGTATTACATTTTTGGTTAAGTCAACCAGTTAAAGGAATATACCCTTATATAACATGACACAGGTCACAGAACATCAAATAAGCCATCTTTAGTCTAATTTAGTTTCCGGTACGTAGTATGACCTGTTAAAGTACTATATCGTTACATAGCATAACACAGCTCACAGGTAACACAAGTTAGATAGCAGTATTCGATTTTTCACTATTCAGGGTTTTACATTTTCCGTTAAGTCTGCTTTCAGTGTTTTTGTTTCGGTAATGTTGCCTTTGGCATTATTATAACTCGATTTACTGAAGTAGATCCATATATATATATATATATATATATATATATATATATATATATATATAGGTTCATAGGTTCATAGGTTCATACTAGGCTATCTGCCCTAGGGCATTTATAAGCCCAGCCAGAGTGTGTTTGGCTTTCACCACCCATTTTAAATTAATTTTGCTATGCCCTTTTTCGAGGTTAGTATACTGTGCCTCTGTCTAACAGTGACACAGAAGTGATACCCGGGGTAAACCTTCGATCTCCCATCCACTCATCAAGATTCCTCTTGAAGAGAGTCAATGAGGGACTCTGCCTAACCTGGACTGGGATTTTATTCCAGAGTGAAGGGAGCCTCTGCATTATGAATCTGTCCCTCCAGCATGTCCTATTTATTTCAGTGCTGAGGTTCAAGTCTCTCGAGCATGTAGCTCGATGGGATTTGGATTTTCTGAGGTGCAGCATGTCCATTAATTCCAGGTTGGACATGGCTTTATACGTCAGGCACAGATCGCCTCTGAGCAGGCAGTATGCCACTGAGTAGAGCTGGAGTTTCTTTAACCGGGCAGCATATGGCATCTGTTTGAGCCCTTTGATCCTCTTTGTGAGGTACTTTTGGGGTCTTTCCAGTTGCTGCAGGTGTCTGGTAAGGTACATCCCAAAAGGGGCATTGTACTCAATTATGGGCCTGATGAGGGATGAGTAAAGAGGCATGATGATCTCCCCTGATCTAGATGTGAATCCCTTCATGATTAGGTGGGCTATATAAAATGTTTTTCTAACCACTTTGGCCACGTGATTGTCAAATGAGAGATTGCTATCAACTTGGGTCCCCAGGTCCCTAATTACTTCTTCTGTACTTAATGGATTACCACCTATGTGGTAATTTGTGGGCACTTTGTTTTGGCCAAAGGGGATGACTATACACTTTTTGGCGTTTAGCTTGAGGCCATGGCTCTGGCACCAGTTGTTTGTTTCTATGAGGCCCTTTTTGAGGATGCTTGTGTTGGCTGGAGAGTTGATTATGGTGCCCAGTTTGCAGTCATCTGCGAACTTGGTCAGCCACAGTCCCTTCGTGTTGGTCTGTACCTCCGAGAAATATATACCGAACAAGAGAGGTCCCAGGACTGAGCCTTGTGGGATGCCACTTGTAACTGGTTTGGAGTCTGACATGGCTCCAGCAATTCTAACTATGTGGGTTCTCTCCTTGAGCCAGTTTGCAATCCATCTAGTGACATAGGGGTTTATATTTAAGCTGGTGAGCTTATCTATAATGCCCGGGTGGGGTATTGTATCAAAGGCTTTTACGAGGTCCAGGTAGGCTGTGTGGACCACCCTCCCCTCGCCAATGGCCTTGGTGACTGTTTCAAAGAAATCAACCAGGTTTAAGAGGCAGGATCTGCCCTTAACAAAGCCGAACTGTGTAGGATCCAGTGTCTGTAGGTACCCAATATCTTTATTTATGAGGTCCATGATGATCCTTTCCATAACTTTGCAGACCAAGCTAGTCAGGCTGTTGGGGTGATAGTTTCCAGGATCTGTTGAGGCACCACCTTTGTGGAGAGGGACTACTGTTGCTGTACTCCACTCTTTGGGTACATATCCTGTAGTAAGGCTGAGACTGAACAGTAGTTTTATGTTTGGGTTTAGCTCTTCTTGGAGTTCATGTAGGACGCAGCCTGGGACACCGTCTGGTCCCATTGATGCTGTGTTTTTTGCTTTGGAGAGGGCGGCTCTTACCTGAGCATCTGAGATGTCAGCGGGGCAGCACTCTGCTGGGATAGATATTTGCCCTTTTGGTGGGGTGGGGGGGGGGGAGTTTGTGCTGAACCTGTCAGCTAGGATGTTGGCAATGTCTGTGGGTTTGCTGTATTTTTTGTCATTTTGGACTAATTCTGAGCATATCTGGGAATTCCCACCCAGGTTCCTAACATAACTAAAGATAGCCTTGTGATTAACCTTAGTGTCCTGTGCAATTTTTCTCTCGAAGCTGGCCTTAGACTATTTTATGAGTTCCCGTAGTTTTTTGCTAATACTGATCAGAGATGCCTTCCCGTTTTGGGATTTTGCTCTACCATGTAGTAGCTTCCTTCTTCTATTGTATAGTTTGTTTATGGCTGGGGTCCACCAGACAGGACATCTGCCTTTGGAGGAATGGGTCTTGGTTTTATTTGGGATTGCATGATCCATGCATTCCTGAAGATGTTCATAGAATGCGTTTATAAAGAATTCTGTGGTCTGGCCCGTATTTTCCACAGGCCTGGGGGCTATGAAGGATTCCACCTTGGTTTTGAGGAGTGTGAAATTTGCTTTAGAGAAGTTTTTCACTGTGGTTTTCTGGGCACGGGGTGGGGTTGGGATGTGAATATCCAGTGAGATGAGTTTATGGTCTGATCTTACCAGTGAGGGATACACTTCTGGTCTGGAGCATAGAGTCCCCATGTTGGTGATGATCAGGTCCAGTATGTTTTCCCCTCTTGTGGGAGTGGTAACAAGTTCTTCCATAGCATTTGAGTTTATAAATTCTAGGAACCTTTGGGCTAGGGTGTTGGAGCTAGAGTAATGCTCCCAGTCTATGTTTGGGTAGTTGAAGTCGCCCAATATAATGGTGTTTGGAGAGACCTTCATATTTTCCAGTGTTCTGAGGAAGGCCGAGTGGGGTTCCTGGGTTTGGGAGGGTGGTCTGTAGCAGGCTATAAACTGGAAGGCAGTTTTACCCACTGTTAGTTGCACATGGATAGTCTCTGATGCTTCGTGCTGTGCCACCAACCTGGAGGTATGGGTATCTTTGACGAATATTGATACTCCCCCTCCTTTTGTGGTTCGGTCCAAGTTTTGGGGCCGAAAAGCATGGTATGAGGTATAACCTGGTAGTGCTGGGGTACTCTTGGGAGCCTTGAACCAGGTTTCTGTTACTGCACAGATATCAATGTTCTCCATGCTAAGGAGAGTTTCAAGTGCATGCATCTTGAGGTTTAGACTTCTGGCGTTGAGTAGCATTACTTTTAGTTTCTTATCCCTTGTGATACCTATGGAGGTGGGTTTGTCTTTTGAGCCTTGCCTAAACAAGGCACTATGGGGGTAGCAAGAGCCTTTGCCAATATCCAAAAGCCCAGGGGTGACAGGTGCACACCATCCCTAGCGAAACATTGTGGCTTGTCGAGCATGTCATCCCAGGCTGACAGGCATTGGATCCCCTTTGAATGACACCAATACTTAAGCCAATTGTTGAAATTGATCATCTTGCCTTCATATTGTGGCATCATTGTTGGTGAGGGTAAGATGCTACTCAAGGTCAGTGTCATACTGACCTGGGCTACATGCTCAGAGAGCTCCTCTATGTCTCTTTTCATGTAGTCCAGGGATGTACATCTCAGGTCATTCACACCAGCATGGACAATGACTGAGTCATATTTGTACTTGCCTTGGAGTGACCTGAGTGCTTGTGTTATGTGGCGGATCCTAGCGCCCGACAGGCAGCTCACTGTGACCTTCTCCTTGTTCAGCCTGGTGAGCGGGACGTCAGTGTGCCTGACGATAGAGTCACCTATTACAAGTGTATCAGGTGTGTTGTTTAACCTTAAGGGCTATGACTGTTCGGCACACTGGCTTTGTGAGCTATGTATTGCATGTGTTTTGTTTTGGGGTAGCGGTTGCTTGGGTGTCTGCTTTGGAGGTCTCTGCTGCTTAGGCAGATTTTTATTTAGAGCCTCCGAGTACGTTTTTGTGTGTTTATGTGTTTGGTTTGCTGTTGTGGTAGGTCTATGTGAGACTGGAATTTTAGTGAGTGTGGTTTCCTTTTCCTCCTGACTGGTTACGCCAGTACTGAGTTGAGAGAGCTTAGCCTCCAGTTTGGCTATATGGTTGCATCTCTCACATGTGTTGGAATTTGTTGGGAGGAGGAGAGGGTTGTCTGTGTACATGAGGCAGTTGTAACATTGCCTCAAGATTCCCAGATTCACCAGCTGGACCGGAGAGGAGATTGACAACTGACCTTTGGACATGCTAGAATAGTATTGGGAATTCCTTTATAATTGAAAAAAAGGGCCAATGGGGAACAAGGTACTCAAGGGAAGTTTGTGAGGGTGTAGTGCTTTTAATTTTTTAGTGCTGACTTAGTGAGCAAGTGCCAGGTAACTTAAATGCAATGTGTTACAGATAACTTAAACAACAAACAGTAACTTTCTTTCAAGTGAAACAAGGAAATAAGTACAGTAAGCAATGTAGATATCACTAGGGATCCACGGAAGCCCTGAAAAGCCGCGTTTTAGGTGGAATTAGCATTTCAGGGAAATAACAAGCAAACAAACAACAAGCATACAAACAAAGCTAGTTTCAGCAGGCCTGGATTTAGTCTATGCTACAGCAAACACGGTGTACCAATTTCAGTAAGAAACAGTTCAAATATGCAGGCACTATAAGCCTTTAACATGAAATTCCCAGCTCAGAAGCACGGAGTCCAGCCTCTCCTCCCACAAGAGTGCAGACCACGAACCTTCTTAATGTAAAATAACTGGCCTGAAGCCCAAGTGCTTAAACCAGAACTAATACACTTTTAGAATAACAGACACTGAGCCCTCAATCAGCAGTTCCCAACTTAGAAGGATGTAAGCTACCTGTCCTACCACCACAGTGCAGGCCACAAACCTTCCTAATGTAAAACAACTGGTCTGAAGCCCAAGTGCTTAATCCAAAAGACTTAGAATGATAGCTACACTTTAATCAAGTTACTACCAAGCAGTAATAAATACAATTGAATACTTTAAAGAATGCCTGGATTAGTGCTCAAGTTATACAAACAAAGCTAAATTCAGCAGGCCTGGATCTAGTCTATGCTACAGCAAACAGGGTGTACCAATTTCAGTAAGAAGCAGTTCAGATATGCAAACACTATAAGCCTTTAACCAGAAATTCCCAGCTCAGAAGGGCAGAGTCCCGCCTCTCCTCCCACAAGAGTGCAGACCACAAACCCTCTTAATGTAAAATAACTGGCCTGAAGCCCAAGTGCTTAAACCAGAATTAATACACTTTTAGAATAACAGACACTGAGCCCTCAATCAGCAGTTCCCAGCTTAGAATGATGTAAGCTGCCTGTTCTGCCACTACAGTGCAGACCACAAACCTTCTTAATGTAAAACAACTGGTCTGAAGCCCAAGTGCTTAAACTAAAAGGCTTAGAATGAGTTACACCAAGCAGTAATAAATACAATTGAGTACTTTTAAGATGACGCAAAAGCAAAATAAAGTAGGAAGAAACACAAATACAGTAAAAGCAGATAAATTTTTTTTTTTTTTTTTTTAAGTGGAAAGAGAGAAAGGAAAGAGAGAAAGGAGTAGCAGAAACTAAGCTGATTGGCCTTCTCAAATGTTCTCCCTGTACTGAGCAGAATGAGGCAATGACACCAGACTGGGGGAGGGTCCCAGCCAAATCCACACTAGGGGCGGGCAACTGCAAAGCCACCAACTATAAATTATACCAACAGGGAGGGAGGGTGGGAAACAAACTGCAGAAATGTTTCTCACAGCTGAAAAGCAGCAGTGAGCCTTTAAATGAAAGTTTTAAACAGCTAAAAGAGCCTCTAGAAAAAAGAGTTTAACTGCAACAAGTTATCAGAAACAAACAACCCAACAGATGCTTAATAAAAGTGGACAATTTCCAGTTAATACCTCACACACAGTGAAACCAGCCAGAAAAATACACAGTACACAAAGTGCTATAAATAACAAAGAAATAAAGAACAAAATAAACAAAAAACAGGATACTCAATGTTATATATTACAGCTTATATATATGGGTCTACTTTGGTTCATTGAAAGCTCATTTCACTGAATTTCAATTCACCCTGACCAAAATCACTGAAAGCTCAAATTACTGAAAACGCATTTCACCAAATCTCATTTCACTGAAGTGAAATACTGGAACTCTGTAGAGTACTGTAAGCCAAGTAAAATGTATATGCCCTTTTCCCCTGTAGTGCAATCCTGGAGTTAGTATATAAAGTTAGGAGGTGTGGGGGGGCACATCCCACCACATTGTGAGTAGTGGGAGGCATATTCCCCCATTCTGTTGGGTTTATATTGTCTTCTGGAAAGAGTTAGTCATTGGTGTTGTAAGTATGCATATCTATGGTTTAAAATGTATTGCTTTGAAGCTTTTGGGGAAATATAATATAAAACCAAACTAGGTGGGGGGTAAGCCTCCAGATCACCCACAACCCCCATAACTATATATATTTATTATTATATTAATAATTTCAAAACCATGATACATATAGTGCAGGTAAAATTTGATTAATGGTATATACTAATTTATATTATCATAAATGTCATGTTTTTCTAATATTTTGACAACCAAGTATCACAGGCAGACCTGCTTAGCCTCATATGAAAGCGCTCAGCTGGATGAACAAAATGCTGCTGACAGTGTGTGTATAACCTGAGTGATTACTGAGATATTGAAAGTTGTTTATAAAATATTGCAAACTTAATGTTGTGTCTTTTCCTGGTTAAGGGTTGCCACAGTGGAACTCCGGTCCGCTAATGATTGGCAGTAGACTTTTACATGCCGAGTTGCCAGCTCTGACACACAACCTTCAATGAAGGCATGCCCATTCATGCATGTCTCCACACAGAAAACGCTCAAGCTGAGAATCGAACAGGACAACGTCATACTGTGAGGCGACAATGCTACCGCAGCACCACCACCACAGTGTCATTTGCACTCTCTTCAGCACAAAGTATTTTATAGTAACAGTTTTCTTTAAGTTCTGTATCTTAAACTGGATTGTATAAATCACAGTAAACACAATAATTATTAAGTTTGTAAAATATTGCAAACTTAATAGTTATTCCCTCGGATTCACGAAACCTCCGTGTAAAACTAAATAAGTCTTACTCAGAAACTGCAGTTGAATGGTCTGATGTCAGTGTGCCATGCATATTCATGAGGGCATGCTGACTCCACTTCAAGTCTAACACGGACCGTACAGGAAGGCGGGGGCGTGTCTGACTGCAGAGCAGTCCTAAGGTCCACTCCCCTGCAAGTGTCTGAATTGTGAAATGTCAACACACATGAGCGAGTATGCTCAAATGTCAAAATACCCAACACTACACTCCCTCACATTGTAAACCCCCAGTAGAGTTATAAAATGTAAAATATAATTTTTTTTTTCTAATTCCCGATATAGCTGCCCATATTTGCGCGTGTTTGCGGGGGTGTGCCCATAGCTCAGCTAGAGTTAGCAATGTCGACACTGAAGAGCATAGCAACAAATGTTTATGCAAATTAATCCACATAGCAATAGAGTAGTGGTAGAGCCTTTGCACAAAGAAAAGGCAGTTATGGTTCAAGTCCCACCACTTCTCTCTCAATTTTATGTTTTAAATTAGCATATGAAATAATTCCTGACATATATATGACTAAAATCTTACTAAAAAGCATTGAAATGGCCTATATATCAGTGAACAAAATGTATATATAGAAATGTAAGAAGGATCTTGACATATAAATGTCTGTAGCTAAGCAGCACTTTACCTAGCGCAATCGTTTTGCTCACAGCTAAGCAGTGCTTTACCCAGCGCAATCTAGTTGCCCACAGCTAAGCAGTACTTTACCCAGGGCAATCTAGTTGCCCACAGCAAAGCACTGCTTTACCCAGCACAATAAGTTTGCATGGAGCTGCTCACCGTGCTAACCAGCGCACCGTAGGGCAACGTGGAGCAACATCGGGCAACGTCGGGCAACGTGGAGCAACGTGGAGCAACGTTGAGCAAAGTTGCCTAAATACAGCCACACCCCCTAGCCTGTCTGGACAGTAGTAAAATAAAATGCAATGACAAGTTTCAAACCCGGGACACTGTGCACCATAATCAAAGTGCTGAACCACTAAGCCATGACAGCTTAGGATAAACATCCACTGTTAACATACATATACTTATAAATGGTAGAGTAACCATTGCTAAGCAGGTCTGCAGTCAGCCAAGATTTTTCAAAAATGGCCAATCACAAAAAAGTATGGGAAATGAGGCATATTTAAGCTCCATAGGTGGGAATACTCACCATAACTGATTGTAGCTCCCATCTGCAGTTAAAATGTCTGGTGCTGGAGAGGGTACTCGCTTTCGAGCGCAACACTGTGGCATCGAGGAGTCAAAATACATGATTTGGCTCCTAGTCCATTGTCATGAGTCTCGACTCCTGCAGGGCCAGTTCCAAGGGATGGAGTATAAGGCAGAGGCTTGGAACCAGTTGGCTCATGAACTCACCAGTGCCACAGGCGTCCCTCGGACTGGTGAGCAGATCCGTCACCACCATGCAGATCTGAAGAGACAGAAGTAGGACCTACTGAACCAATGGATCCAGGAGGCCCGTCATATGCAAGATGCCCCGCTACTAAGTAGGTAGCCATGGAATGCAGTATGTAAGACATGCTAATATAGTTTAAATAATGGATAGGTATGTCTCAATATCCCTTCATTTACTTCACAGCTGCAGGTGTCCGTGCTCTGAATCAGCAAGCCTATGCAGATAGGCTGCTAAGGCTGCACCACCAGGCAGGTTAGTAATTATTCTGCATGTATTGTTATATAATATGTGTGAGAGAGCATGAAAAAAGTGTTGTAGCCCAATAATACAGCTATAAAATGCCCTGAATAAATTCTCTGCATGTACTGTTATATAACATAAGTCAGAGAGCCAGAAATAGAGTGTAGTAACTCATTAATAAAGGTAAAATAATCTGTCATATAAATTAATTGAGCGAGCCTGAAAAATAGTGTTGAAACCTATCAATAAAGGTATAATATGTCCTGAATATGTCTTCGGTATGCACTGTAATATCAAATAAAGGAGAGAGCCTGTAGAAAAGAGTGTTTAATGTAATTAATAAAGGTATAATACTTGGAGTGTGCCTGTGTCACTTACTTTGAAATGTTGTTGTACACTTGCATTAAATAAATAGTACTGTTGTATTAAGTGCGTGTCAACCCACAGTTGTGCAGTTCCATATAAAGTGTATGAAGGAAGTGCCAGTAGCTGTAAAGCATATGACAGTCCTCAACAGTTGGTAAATGGCAGTCATGCATAGGTAAATATGGCACACGAGTAGCTTGTCAAGGTGTTCTCCAGAAATGTGAGTGTGCTACATGAAATGTAGGGTTCTGTAGAAAATTAAGTGAAAATGTCACGTGAACACATCCAGATATGTAGATACATAAATATAAAAATAAAATACAACTATGTAGCAGTAACATCTGCATCTTGGACAGTTAGTATGTTAGATATAGATCAGGTGTATAATGAACTAGCCAAACCCATTACACAATCTAATGCATGTTGCCTAGTGTAATAATACATGTAGGAGATATACACCTGCAGTCAATAGGAATGTAGTGTAGAGTAAAAGTACTAATAAGATGTTAATGGAGGTTTCTTTTTACACCCTACTCCATGTGCATAAACAATGCAATTCCACACCTCAATGGGTATGTCTAATCTCAAAACATTTGTTGGGACATATGTCCTATTGTTCTATAAAAATCTGCATTTACTTTGATGCATGTGCCCTGTTCAAACACCACAATCTTGGTGGCCTGTTGCCACCAATCATCCCTGCATGCTGTTGTAATGTCCACTGTCATTCAATATATGCATGTGTTATGCTTGCTGTTCAACTGTTGTAACCCTGGTGTGTTGGGTTAATGGGAATATTACTGCATGCTGTTATAACTAATTTGGAATGCTGTTGTCTATGTTGTAGTTAAACACACCTAATCACAGAACGTATGGGAAGGCCGGTCCCAGCGGACCCACCTGTCCCTCCTCAGCTGGCAATTGCACCTGGAGCCAACAGGTCTGGTGCCCAGCCCAGGCTACCCTCCTCCATTGGTCATGAGCCACCTTCGGGTGGAAGTGTTGCAGGGGATGGGGCTCGTCCCCCCTGCAAGCGTTGGTGGAGAAGGGCCACCTGTCACCCTCCGAAGGGTCTGGGTTGTGGTGCATAGGGAAATCCAGCATTTAGTTGCTGATCCCCTACGCCAGCTCGAGGCGAGAGTGGCACAACTCATGGGTGAGCCTGCCCCTCCTACGCAGCCCCCAGCACAGTGACCCTCGGGTCTGTGAAGGTTCAGTGGTGACTGCCCATGGGTGGGGATCTCAGTCACACTGTTACCATCTGTGGGCTCATGGGCTTGCGATTTCCAAACATCCATCACCGTCAATTGTGTTCACCCACCCCATGTGTCATACTCCACCCCAGTATGTGTCTTGTTTGTCTTGTCTGTTTACCTCCCCAACCTACCTCCCTAAATATACCTACTTCCTCAACCTCACATTCCACTCTCACCTGAAAAAAGAAAAAGGGCAATCTGTACCCACGAAATAATTGCACCCCATACATAGCTGCCCATTTTGCACACATGTCTGCTGGACATGTAAACTGATAATTAGAATTGGCAGTACAACATACTTTGTTGTCCTCACCCCTCTCTCATGGTGGAAGGTTTCAAATTTCACTCCAAATTTGCAACATATGCACAGCTGTTGCTGGTAAAGAAATGGGCAGCTATGGACCTTCCCTACACCCGTCCTGCACATCCCAGCTGGTTTCCCTACTGTCTTTCCCTCTTTGTGCCCCCTTTTTCACCACTTTCCTATCTCCCCATTTTCTTTTCTTTAAAAGAAATTAGTGTTGGGGTTAGCGGGAGTAAGCACTTTTAAGCAGTAGTTAGTGGGTTTGAGCGAGTGTGCGCATGTGTGCACTTAGCTAAGTATTGCTAAGTGTTGCGCAAACCCATGCAAACCCGCTTACAACTGCTTAAAAGTGCCTTAATCACTCTATATGTCAGGGCCCTTGTTCTGCTCAGCAGCAAAAAAGACACCTCTGTCACTCTCGAACCACAGACCTTGGACACACTTGACTGCATGAAGTACCACTAAGCCACAGCAGATATACAAAAACTTGGTGCTGAAATAAATATATCATGCAAAACAATGAGTGAATGTAAAGGAAAAATAGGAAGGCCATAACACAAAGCTTGTTCTGTGGATCTTTACCAGCAATTGTTGTGGAATTGCATTACATGACTGTGATAAGAGAAGCAGCCATACTAGCAGCAAATATTGTTATTGAGGCACTTTACAACCCCCACACAGTATCATAGCAGGGCAAACACTGGCATATCTGATTAGGGAAGAGGCCATACTTCCTGATTGTGAAACATATTTTAGCTGTGTCCCTCTGAATCCCTCTGAAAAGTACTGACATCAGTCAGAGAGGTGTTGTATTACACAATGACTAATCACAATAATAACAGTAGACAACGCTTGTACTTCATAAAAGGAGTACAAATCTACATGCACTGCTTCACTCAAGTCTACACTTACTGTCTCTATTAGTTGGAAGGTGTACCTCACATTTAATTACCTATCCCTGACTCCAAACAAATATGTATGTGAGTGTTTCATAGGCCTGGCAGAGGCACAAACGCACAGGCATATCATCTCGTCTGCTGTTACACACTCTGCAAACAGCTTTGTGCGGACTACCACAAGGATACCCTTATGTAGGAGTACAACACAGAAATACCAAAGGATCTAGCCATGTACTGGTAGCAACTGACTGTAACAATGCCATTGTACCAGTGCTGAAAACACCTGTGGGTTGCACAGACAAAGAATAACAGGCTAACATCTGTCCACCATCTGGATAGGTTCACAGTTGGGACCTATGCAGACAGACCACCTGCCTTGATAAACCAACAGGTACACACCAATCCATTAAATCCAGTGAGATAACACTCACACAATAAGATGTAATGCTCTCTGTATGTCTGCATCCCCCCTTTATTTTAAATATACGTGTGTTTAGGGTCAACCAATGATGTAGGTAGGCATACTCAGAAGTGGAATTGTCCAGTTTACCTGAGACTCCTGTGCTAATGTCAACAATAAAAAGTACACAGACCCTGCAGAAGTGAGTACATCAATATGCACAGTATAACAGTCCACAAACAGTTCATGTGTCAAACGAATACTTCTCAATAACTACTTTTGTATGGCAGTCAATTACATAAGTAAAACTGAAACTACATACTCAGATATCTTGTGTAAGCATTTGTAGGGGTGACTTAAACACTACACTGATAGCTCTGTACTGGAAGTGGCAACAGTCAGGTCTGAGTACAACATGTACATCACTGTCTACACCTCTAGCTTCGGATATAAGAAGTATACCAACCTTCTGACTGAAACAACAGTATACACAGCAAACAAGCATGGGTCCCACTCTGGAAATCTGAAAGGGCTACACCTACAAAACCTAGCATTTTATAGCATTGGGATGCTATGATAGTGAGTACTGCAATTACCACACAGCAGGCTGTATGCATTTACCAAATGCTGTGCACCAATTGGTGCAGAGGTCATCACATGCACATGTGCTGATACCTATAAAAGCAGACTGTACTTGCTATCTCAACATGCAATCATTGCATTGCACCTTATACAGCTACACAGAACTTGTGTCTGAGTTTTCCAGGAGTTATTACTGAATAACGCAAAAGTTTACTTGAGTAAGGATACTCTAGTGAATCACCCAGCAAAAAAATTAAGTAAACAAAAAAAAACGTAATTAAAACAGAAAGGGAATCAAGTAGAAGCTAACTCTACTTAGGCAACAACAACAAAATAAAATTGTCCAAAAAAAAACAGACGGACCTGAAAGTGACAAACAGGTATGTGACAGAAATGTGATCACCGGCAAGTAGTAGATGTTTATGAAGAGTACTGTAAATACTTTGAAACATGCATATGAGGCAGCAGTAGGTATGTATGCACTGATGCCATGCATGATTACTGCCATGGACAAATTAGTGTGTAGCTGTGTGCAGTGGGACATAACTGTGACATATGTAGCTCAGCATTTAATGTCAAACATCCAAACATGTCATCTATGTTCTGTACAGTACTGTGTATAATGGCTGTCTGGGGGAGTAGTGCAAACAGCTATATAAACATGGATGTGACAGAGTAACACATGCATGATAGTCATATAATGTGTAGCTTAGCACTGGCAACTGCTGTACCAGGCTAGTATAGTAATGTAGCATTAGCAGCTATAAATACTCCCTGTAATACTACTGCCATGCACACATGTGACAACTGTTCATGTTATAGCAAGGCTCAACAGGTCATCCATGAGGTCTACAGACGTACAACAGTGTGTACTTTGTGAGTGTATGGCACACACATATGTAGAGATAGTTATGTGTCAGATATATAAGCATCTTAACATGTGCATAGAGCAATATACATACTGCAACTGCAACTGTCTGTGAAGAGTGGACATATATATGTTGGTGAAGGTTATTATGTGCATATTTTCATGTAGGTTGTAGTGTGTGGCAAACAAGACAGCATACAGTGCTGGTATATGACATGTGTTGTTTAAATGCTGTGGGTATGATTTGCTAAGTTTATAGTCTTCCAGACAGGGAGTCCTGCTAAAGATACATGGTCTGAGAATGCCCTCAATGCATTCTGCACAAGACTGTGCATAATTGTTACATAACTGTATCTCTCTCAACCCTTGCATAATTGATATTCCCATCATGAAAGGTGGACTGTATATGTGCTTACATGTAAATCTCTATGTACACCAATGGATGTTTATATGTACGCTCAAGTTCAATGTTGTAAATGTATTGCCATCCCTTTTGTTAAAAACCCTGTACCCATTAACTATCACATAGATGGTAGTCTACTCCACACCAAAACTGTGATAAGAGACCACGAGACACAGGTGGACAGTAGTGTCCCTTTTGACAATCACAGTGCCACACTGGTCATGTAAACCATGTACGGTCCACACGTCATCACAAAAGGTGTGTCATACATGGAATGAGAGGTCAGTGTTCCACTCTACTCAGTCATAACACCCATCATAGAGTACAATGGGAATTTTGGTATGTACCTCAGAAGACATCTACAGCAACTGTAGACGCCAGGCACAAACACCACAAAGAGTATTACCAGACTCAAACAGATGCCCTAAGCAGACTGTCTTACAAAACCACAGCTACACTGTGTCACGTACCGCACACCCAGAGCCAACCTCTGCCTAACATACAAAGTGATGCCAAACCCACAGCTGTTGGACATGCTCCATGCCAACAGATCCAAATCCCTACAAGCTACACACTGTACTGATCTAAGCCTTGTAATGTCAAAAAGCCTAACATGCTGGAGTGGTACATGCTCATCTCAGACACATACCACACCCTGGAACTAACTACCTATCAATAGCAAAGAATGGTCCTCATTAGCAGTCATCATGAATAATCATGATGAATGGATGTGACATAGGAAATACAACCCGGGAATCACCTCTGTGGCTCTGCATGACAGGGGCACATGAACTTAAATTACATGGGTGTTGAAGGGCAGGGTATCATATGTCTAGGCTTCTATAGGGCCTACACCTAATAGCCTATGAGCTACTTATGACCTGATACACACACACATCTACATGTTGCAGTAATTGCTATGTGAGGTTGACTGAGTGTGATGGTGAATGTGTAGGTGAATGTGTCAACGTTGTGTATATGTGTGATAGCCTAGTGTGTAAATGTTTATATCATTGTATGTAGTGTTCTAGCTGTGATCCCCGCAAAAGATATGTATGCTATTGCTAGGCAGCAAAAGCAGTATGGTATATGGTGTGACATAGTCCCATGGTGTTGACTGGAGTGTGCCATTGTAGGCTAAAGCGGTACATGTATGCGCATTGATTGTTGACACTAGTGAATACAAATCCCGTATGTACTGTAGTACTACCTGAAGCTGTAGGCCTAAACAGCACAGTATGGTGTATATCCACATTGCTTTTAAACACTGTTTTGTTTGTTACCTGCAGTCCACACACATTTCACACCTCAGGCAGAAGGTTTTGTAAGTGCTGACACACAGCACTGTATGGTATAAGATACAGCTCATCTGGGTTGCCATACCTTTGTGTCTTGTAGGTATGTCTGATGTGTGTGTGGGTATGCCTGTAACATGGCCTGGGTTGTATGTGTGTTACAGGATATAAGTGCAAATCTAGCAACTTGTATAGTGTAGTACAGCAGTATGCCACCTATATTGATGAATGTGCACATATGTTACTTAGGGGTTTGCTATCAACAAGTAGTGTGGTGTACTGGTAGTACTGTAACTGTACTTTACAATCATTTCAATGGATGACAATTTTCTGTATGCATTAGCTTCATATAAACCTCCTGTGGCTAGGTGGTGCATTGTGTCACATACAGTGTGCTATGTGCTGTTGTATAGTCTTACATGCTGGTTTCACATTGTTGCTGTGCAGAACATGGTTTAATATATAGAATGTGCCAGGCACTGTCAGGCAGTTGTGGGCTGAGCACTGATGTGTGGGATTAAAAGTGTGTATCTACTGACAGCCAATAGGTTGCTAAATATGTAATTTCATTGATATCTGTACTTTAGAACGTTAAGTGTGCCACAAGACTTGCTCACAATAATTGTCTTATTTTCTTCCAGGGACATGTCTCATCATTGCAACCCTGCCTATTCCCCTGAAGAGGAGGAAGCAATCATCTCCACACTAGTACAACATCACACCCTGCTGTTCTCCAGAAACAGCCAGGACCAGCATGAGCGTACTGCACTGTGGCAGGATGTTGTCCGTCGGGTTAATGATGTAGGCATGTATAACCAGACTTATGAGCAGGTACGCCATCACTGCAGTGATTTAATCAGACATGTCCGGAAGCATGCCTCTGATGTCCGCAGACAACAGCTTGCCACAGGTGGTGGTGCAGCATCACAACTGCCCCTCACCAGAGTGGAAGAGCTGCTCCTCAGCGTGGTGGCTCCTGGCCAACCACTACAACAAACATGTGTCATTATGGAGGTCGGAGTCACCCAGCAAGTTGACTGTGAGCGTACAGGTAACATGCCATATCTGTAGACTACTGTTAGCTCGATTGTTAGAACATGCATATGTCAGCTGTGTACTGTGTATTTGGAAGATGTGGAGCCTGATGTTGTGCAATACTGATAATTTTGAACATAATCTGCATGCCTGTGACTGTCAACTGTTGTACTACTGTAAAACTGCAAAGTCACAGCAGCAATGCCACAGTTGTTGACACTGACAAACTGTCTCATATCCTTGTAGGTCCCTCTGGTGTGACAGCAAGACAGCTGGCCCATGCTGGTGAGTGTTCTACATTTCATATGACAAATAACATGTGTAACCACAAGCCACACGAACACGTAGCAGCAAAGCACTTATACCAACACGAAAATGCAAGTCCACTGTTTGGCACAATAAAGGTTGTCCTCCAATACCACAGTACTATAAAAAGGCGAACTCTTATAAAGTAGAACCAAAGCTCTTTATTTCCACATAAAACACACAGATTGAGTGCGCTCTCGTCTCGTATCGCGAGACTTCATCAGAATCTTTGCTGAGCTGGTGTTATAGTATCCTGGTCCAGGAACAACCTTTATATCATTGCCAACATCAAACAAAGAGGTACGGTCTTTTTAGGGAGAGGAAAGGTGCATAGGAATCTTGAGTTTCTGTGTGTCTCTCCTTCACTCTGAATCCTTCCTGAACAGTTCCAAACAGTGGACTTGCATTTTTGTGTTGGTACAAATAACATGTGCACATCATAGGTAGGTTTTAGGCCATTTACACATGTACAACACCTACACATAATGCATGCTCTGCAAGTTTCCTGTGGGACTATGCACATCCCAGTAGCATGAGTGGCTGCCTCAAACACATTCTATACACAGAGCATCCCAAACCATTGTGGTACACTGTAGTGGACATTGTATAGGCAGAGTCAGTACACATGCACACAACATACACCACCTTGTCATACGCAGTACATGTCAATATCATACACATGGCATATGTAGACACCTGCTGTAGGGTCAGGCTCCAGTATCCCAAATGTCATCCACACAGCACACATACTATACTTGAGGGGTAGAGGCCTATCATGGGGCATTGCAAAACTCTTCAACAAACAAGACATTAATGTTAGGCAATGCTCCCTATTGAACACCTTACATACCCATGTAACAACTGCCTGTGAAATGGTTAATGTATCCACAGTGCAGCAGTTCAGGTACAGCAAGATAGTTGCCAGTGTGGCACACATTAGTGATATTGAGTGACCACATGATGTTGCCTGATGATGGCTCATGGTACTACACTACATCCAGTTACAGTAACTACAGTACAACACATAGCATCCATTGCTATACACCTGACAGTTGTGTGCATCCATCCATGGTATGTATACCTGTGAGTGATGGTGCACAGGACATTGAAAAGCATGTAATACTTGCACATCAATGTTGTGTCCATGTACACATTGTGTTCCAGGGTGAGGCCAATCACTGAAGAACACGCATGCATCAAAAAGATGTATACTGTTATTAACAAGGACTCTCTACACTCACACTGCATGCTGTTGATTAACACACATCTCGCATGCTGACATGTGTGATAGGACTCTTTGGCTTGTGATACTGTACTCCACCATCAACCACTAATGGGTATGTTCTGTTTTGCTGTTGCTGTGTGTGTGTGTGTGTGTGTGTGTGTGTGTGTGTGTGTGTGTGTGTGTGTGTGTGTGTGTGTGTGTGTGTCTACTCTAGTGGGTAGTGTATTTCTGTTCATGTGTGCATGTGTGCATGTGTTCATGTGTGCATGTGTGCATGTGTTAATGTGTGCATGTGTGCATGTGTGCATGTGTGCTAACATCAGGTACAGATTGTAAAGTGTGTTTCCTGTCTCCCTCTCACAGGTGCTGAGGTTGTGTTGGTTGAGTGCAGCAGGGAACCTGAAGATACTGCCACAAATAGTGGTAATGATGAAACATGTGTTGTGGCACAGGCAGGTTTGACAGGGTCTGTCGTTGTTCTGCCAATCAACAGTACACAGCTTTCCACACTATCTATGTGCACATTCATACTGCAAATACATCCCTCATCACCAATGGCCTTAGCTGAGGGACAGCATACAGTAGGCATTGACCAGGATAGTGTGGTATCTACGACACATGCAATCCCTCACAGCAGCCATACCCGGAATCCTGGGAAAGTTCCACATAGGCGGATGTCCAGGGGTTCTCGTGGGAGCACCGCTGGTCATAATGCCCCTGGCAGACGTGCCCCCACAGGTCTTACAACCTCAGGTATGTTCCGGGCTGTTATGCAGGCATGTATGGAATGGTACACCAGACAGGGACTGAGGGCTCAGAGGGCCCATAACACCACTATCAATGACAGTATCTGTGACTTTGTGGGTGCAGTGCACCACTACACCAAGGTCATTGATAGACGTTGGGGGGAGACATTAGATGTCCTCCGCAATGTAATGTCCATGTGCCAGGACAGTGCAAGATGGCCAAGATGTCGACGTGGATGTATGCCAGCAACAGCATCGGCTGGCAGTCGTCGTGGATGACACCCGAGTCACAGCCTCTCACGTAGTGGCAGTACCAGCCCCAGCAATGTTGGAGCAGGGCTGTCAATAGACTGTCATAGAAGACCATGTGCACGTGGCTCTGGCCAGTCCCAGCAGGGACAAAGGGTCCAGTCGACATGCCTCTGCCTCTGATGATAGTACCCAATCTGGCTTAGTACCCGATACTGTCCGTTGCACCCCTACCAGGCACAGGTACTCTGTCCGTGGCCAGAGATGGTGATCTGTACAGCCTGGCAAGGACAGTCTGTGGCTGTCCCACAACCTCCCATATACGGCAGCCACATGGTGGAACTGTGTGCATGCAGACACACACACATAATCCAAGCACCTAGGGCTAACACATACACACACACATCACATCAACATTGACCCATGCTGTACTGTTGTCCCTCACACACACACACACACACACACACACACACACACACACACACACACACACACACACACACACACACATACATGTCGATTGGATGGGTCAATGTCGGGCTCTGGCAAACCAACAACACACCCTGTGCATATGATGAAACTGTGCCACCTCCTGTCATCTGTAACATTGATGCAGGAACAGGCTAACATGGTGCTGATGCACAGGGTGACTTTATAGCAGTGTATCAATGTTAGCATGTTGTCAACAGTACAGTGTAATGATATCCCTGTAGGTATATCTGAGCAGGCATGATGCATTAAAGCTATGATAATCAATGTAGTATTGTTTACAACAGTGTTAATTCCAAAAATGTATTGTCCGCCCATGTGCCACTTGGCTGTTGTGTGCAGTATTGGCAACGTGTGTTGGTGAGTGGACAGTACGTGTGTGATGTGTGCAGTACATATTTACAGGTGTACATTTGCGAACATGGTGGAGGTGCACTGTCTGCATGTACGTCCATAGTGGACACATGGGAAGGGTGACATGCCCTGTCTTACACAGTGTCAAAACTTCATTGTTTCTATTGGTGGCCAGTATGCATTTTAATACACATATGTTTTAACTTGGGTACACATGTGTGTATGACATGGTTTGACACTATGCTGTGGGTGATACTGTTACTATCTGTCATTGTTTTTTATTCTGGTAGTGTACACAACCTCAACAGCCTGACCATGACCAATCGTTAGATGATGTCTTGACAACTGACACACAGATGTAGGGAACTGAGTAGCAATTGGATCCGTCTGATACTTTGCTATACCAGTAGCCAGTGGTATTGACCGCCACCCTTTCCTGGGACCACTCCTGTCTGGCATATAGCCCTCTTAGATACAAGCAAACACACTAGGGATATGTCCGTCCACATCTGGAAAAGTATACAGTGGCCTACAATGCATTCTCCGGATGAGACACTTATCCTCCATAAGGGTATCATACAGACATATACCCGTTGTCCAACCCATACTGTAAAGCTGTAAGCCAAATATAGCATAGTCATCCACATTTGTTAAACAT
Source organism: Protopterus annectens (assembly GCF_019279795.1). Taxonomy (NCBI): domain Eukaryota; kingdom Metazoa; phylum Chordata; order Ceratodontiformes; family Protopteridae; genus Protopterus; species Protopterus annectens. The sequence continues at coordinate 670,625,501 of NC_056730.1, read as the reverse complement.
AGTATCCCGACAGTACCACATAGGTAGTAGCCCCAAACATGTAGAACGGGTACAGATGTGTACATACAACCAAGTGTTATGTCATCTGTCCTTTGGTATTCACATTTCCATAGGTATTCTGCAGTCTCTCGGTCTATCACGTAACCAATAAGGGGTCTGTATGCATATCCACAAAGTTGTTGTACACCTATAATGAATGTCCATTATTGATAGACTTTGTTGTGTTTGAACATGTCTGAAATATACTCAAGGCATGAACCCTCACTCACACTATTCTATATAAACTGTCATGGGTGTGTGTGACACAGATGACCTAGGCCACAGATTACTACAGTGGCTGGCCTTGTCATAAACATACATATGTGACCGAAGGTCTGAGAAGCAGCAGCACAATCTGTCGTAGGTGACAGATGTATTCATGTAGAAAGCAGGCTTCACACATATGAACTAATTGAGTTCACATGTACATATATGTATTTGCCACACAGATACCTGAAGTGTGCAATGCACATACTGTTGTGATACTATGTCATAAAGTAGTAAAAGCTAAACATACAACACATTCACACACACACAGCAATTGCAAGATTCAAACACCTACCTATTTTATGATTTTAGAGAGGTACGCATTAACACCACACTCTGCATACTTTGCTGGGGGTTTTCATTTCCACTGCTATATTTGTAGGATGCTGACATCATCAGACTTGCCAAACAGGAATGTAACACTTTTAAGGTGTTTTACTAGTCTCCAAAAAAGGCAATATTCTCAGAGGAAAGCTCACTCCACACCCACACACAGCAATTGCAGGATTCAAACCCCTACCTAACTAGGTTATGAAACTAGAGAGATATGCATTAACACAATGCGCTACATGCTTTACTGGGAGTTTTACTCTCCACTGCTATATTTGTAGAATGCTGACATCATCAGACTTGCCAAACAGGAATGTAACACTTTTAAGGTGTTTGCCTAGTCTCCAAAAGGGCAAGCCTCTTGAAGGAACTCACACAGATACATACCCCACACACTAAGCAATTGCAGGATTCAAACCCATACTTAACCAGGTTATGGAACTAGAGAGATATGCATTAGCACAACGTGCTATATGCTTTGTTGGGGGTTTTCATTTCCAATGCTATATTTGTAGGATGCTGACATCATCAGACTTGCCAAACAGGAATGTAACACTTTTAAGGTGTTTGCCTAGTCTCCAAAAAGGCAATACTCTCAAAGGAACTCACACAGACACATACCCCCCCCACACACACACGAATTGCAGGACTCAAACACCTATCTAACTATTTTATGATACTAGAGAAATACGCATTAACACAACGCGCTATATGCTTTACTGGGGGGGTTTATTTCCAATGCTATATTTGTAGGATGCTGACATCATCAGACTTGCCAAACAGGAATGTAACACATTTAAGGTGTTTTCCTAGTCTACAAAAAGGCCAATACTCTCAAAGGAAATCACACAGACACACACACTCAGCAATTGCAATATTCAAAACCCTACCTAACTATGTTATGATACCAGAAAGATACGCATGAACACGATGCACTATGTGCTTTATTGGGGGTTTTCATTTCTATATTTGTGGGATGCTGACATCATCAGACTAGACATGATAATGTGTGTGCACTTAGATTTATGCAATCCCAGGACTGAGACATGGGGGACAGCAGGTGTTACCAGGTTGAACAGGACTCCACAAATCTTACCTTGTGTGATCTATCTGTGGCCCAGTTGCCAATCCATCCAATGACAATACATATTTATGCACGGGTTATTGATTTTCTGGATACGACATGTGTCTGGGATGTTGGAAAAGGCCTATTTAAAGTATATGTGGGACGTGTGTAGCTCATTTCATTCATGTATGTCCTGGGTGGCTGCCTTGCAAACAGTCTAGCAGGTTTGGGAAACATGATCTGTCCATGACCAGTCCAAAGTTGGTAGGGTTGTGTGTTTATAGGCTTCCAATAGCTCTGTTTCTGACTTCAATCCTGATGGACTCCATGACCTTGCAGATCAGACTTCATCGGCTTATAAGACTATAGTTCCCATGGTCTGTTGTGCACCAACACTTGTGTAGTGTGCCATATGTTGCTGTAACCCATTCAACAGTTTCATATCCTGCAGAGAGGGTGAGGCTCAACAGACTGTTCAGGTGCAGGCTCTGTTTGTTCTGCAGTTTACTTATGAAACATATAGGGGCACAATGTAATTCAATTGATGCCATGTTTTCAGCTTTGGAAGGAGCTGTTTACCCATTCTACATGTGATATCTCATGGTATGATGATAGGGACTTTTGTCAGTGGGAGGTGGGTATGTATGTATGGGCCTGTCTGACAGGATGTTGGCATTGTCAGTCATTTACAGTTGGCCCTGACTCAGGACATATATGAGTGTACATTGCTATTTATGAAATAGCTGAGGGTAGTGTCATGGTTCTGCATGGACTCCTTCGCAGATAATCTTTTCATGACCTGGATTGGATAGTGTTTGCAGTGCACATTGTTTATTGATGATACTGATTTTGGGTTTTTTTTTTCTTTGCTTTCAACTTTCTATGACCAACCTAAGTATCTGTAGTACATATTTGATTATGACAGGGTTCCAATATATTATGTATGTGCCTGTTGTCATATCACTGTGTGTACAAGTCAGGATTGGTGAATTGTGAGATTTTCCTGGGTTAACACATGCAACTGCCTGATATGTGTGGCCCACTGCTGTACTTACACATGGTCTAAGTGTGTGAGCATGCCCAGTTTGGCCTTTCATTGTGTTGTTGCCTGACATTTACCTCAATTATTCAAGTGTGTGAGCATGCCCAGTGTGATCTTTCAGTTTGTTGCTATGTGAAGTCCACTACATTTGTTGACGTGTGTGAACACGCCCAATATTAACATTTATACTATACATGTGTTGTAAATCGAGTTGTATTTTAATGCAGGGCTCACCTTTGTGTCATAACTCTACAGGGATTATGCTGTGCCTGTGGGGTTTCCAGGAGACACTTTGCATAGACTTATCAACATTTATTCCTACAGGCTGACCAGTGAAATACTGTCATGGTTTAGTGGTTCATTACTGTGACTATAGTGCACAATATCCTGAGTTTGAGGACTGTCACTGCTTCATATTTTCATACTGGGCAGACCAGACTGCTTAAGGAACAGTAAAGCAAATATGACCATGTTTACCTGCTTTTGCTCAACTATGCCCAACTTTGACCAAACTTGCATAACGTTGCTCAATGTTAGCCAACATTGCTGAACGCTGCCCAATATTGCTCAACATTGCTCAAAGTTGTGCTACTTAGTGTGTGCAATTTTGTTTACATATACTAAATAGTGGTAAAAGCTGTTTAGCACTGCTTAATATTGCTTAACACATGGCAATCATGCCTCAGGTGGTGCTGCATGGCTGCCTATGTTGGATGCACATATTACACTCCCTATACATGTTTGATAATAGGTAGTGTCAAGTTAGGCATCCCTTTTACTATATGTGCGAGTCAGAGAGAGGTATCATTTCCAGGGTTCCTACTGAGCCAGTGTATATGCTATGCATTGCCTCGTTGCCAAGGCCAAAGAATACTGGGCACACCTGCTTCTGCCTACTGGGGCAGGCTCAGGTTGTTCCTCCTCCGAGTCACACTCTGCCTGTGATGGCCTTGGCAATGGTGGGGGGCTGTTTGGCCCGGCCCTATGCTGCTCCTGCTGCAGCTGTTTTCACAGGATCATATTATGTAGCATAGCACATACCATGACTATTTGGGTACATGTAGTTGGTGAGTACTGCAAGGCTCCACCAGATGTGTCCAGGCATCAGAACCGTGACTTCAGCCCTGGACATCATACAAGACCTGGCAGTTGATGGAGGGGAAACCCTTGCGGTTATAGTAGACCCTACCCCGCTCACCAGCTGGTGCTTTGATGCATATGTGTGTGCAGTCTATTGCACCCACTACCTTAGGGGATTCCGCTATTTGCTGGAAAAGACGCATATTGCTGGCCAATACCTCATGGGAATTGGGGAAATATACATGATCACCGACATGTGCTGACATGGCATTCAGGAACTGGTGCAGTACCCTGGATGCTGATGCCTGTGAAATCCCCATCATATCACCAGTTGGTCTCTGGAAGGTACCTGTTGCTAGTATTCTTAGGCCAACACATACCTTGGTTTCCACTGGGATGGGTTCCCCTCTGTTGGTTCTGTGTGTGAGGCGTGACCTGCACAGCTCAACAATTTGCTGCATGAGTTCTCTGCCCACTCTATAGTGCTCCACTATCTCCAGCTCATGTAGTCCCTGGTAGGTTACCCTGGGCCTGTACACTCTTCTCCGTCTCCTCACTGTGGGTTGCTCAGCAGCATTCGCATTGTCACCACCCTCAGCATGTTGCATATGTCACCTTATAACAGCAATGGCAGCCCCTAACATTTCTTTGTCTCAGTAAAGCTTTTTCAGTTTTCACTTCTATTAGCTTACTGCAGTGTTGCAGTGTCTCTGAGAAAAAACATAGTGGGAAGTTGTTTGCAGAGTTTTAAATGCTGGGCTAGGCTGGGCTATTGTACTGCCTGTGTAACTGTCTGATTCTAATTGTTTTCACCTGCTAGTTCTGCTACTTCTCCTTGGTTAACTTCCTACTATTTGTTGTGCTTCCTTTTCCCTTTCTGTTTCCACAGGGGGACAGGTGCAAACGTACTTATACAGGTTTCAACATCCTTACATTTGATTACTTCGGCTTAAACGCGTGCACACAGGCGCACACATGTGCACACAGTCTTACTTGGTTTTACAGGCATGGACACGTGCAAATACATGGTGCAGGCACTTCTACAAGAAACTTTAGTGTTGTCCACGGCATACACCTTCTATTTCTTGCCTTTAGCTGGGGTACCTGTTGACACGCCTCCTCCAGTGATGGGTAACTGACAGCAAACACATGCCACTCTGCTCCAATGAGCTTACATTCTTTCATACATACCCCCCCCTCATGATGTCACTTATCTCCTACTCTGATACTCCCCTTATCCTACTCTTACACTCCACGGACTTTACTCATTTTCCATGTGAAATTGGGATTCACTATCCTTACCCTCATTTGCATAATATTGCCTACTAATGCTTGGTTACATCTCTTAGACTGAGCTTCCCCCCTTAGCAACCACTACTCAGAAGCCATGTTGTCTTCAGCCTGCCATTCACTTGCATGGCAGATGTATATTTATCATAACATGCCTATTTTTGGCTTTTATTTTTTTTTGGGGGGGGGGTTTTACAGAGCAGCGCATTTGCGCAATGCTGCTCTATGCTTAAACTTTGGAGATCGAGGTAAAAAAAATTATTATTTATTTTTTTGCAAAGGGTAGAATTGCCAATGGCGGTATATTTGGCTATTGGCATGCTTCCTCAACTGGATGCATCCTTTATTTGGAGCTGTCACGGCTCCATTTTGCTATTTGCAGAATGGTACTCAGTTGACAACCGAGTACATTTCTGCACATAACACTACTCTTACTCGGACAGGTTAGGGTTTCCTGGATCGCAAATTTACCTCATTTGCATAACTTTCTGCAGCAAATAAGGTAATTTGCATATCCTAGCCCTGTCCGTGTAAGAGGAGTTTTAGGAGCTCTCTTGCACGCCCCTGCCAGCTGTTCCTGGATCGCTCGGCAAACATGTTGGCTGCATGGAGTCTTACTCTACTCTTAGACTCCGTGCAAGCCTTTGTGAAGCCAGCCCACTGTGTTTACTGTGATTTATACAATCCAGTTTAAGATACAGAACTTAAAGAAAACTGTTACTATAAAATACTTTGTGCTGAAGAGAGTGCAAATGACACTCAGGGCCAACCTTTGGTCAACTGGCACCCTAGGCAAAAAGGCTCCACAATGACCCCCCCGCACCCCCTGATTCTCCCATTTGGGTCTACCTACGCCATCTAGATTACTTTTTTCTTCATTTTTCTCACAGTTTGTCTTACTCTTCAGTTTTTCTTGTACTCATTCAACACACTTTAAAGAAACAATTTCTTTACTACAAAAAAATAAACAAATAAATCCTGGAAAATTGCCCCTGCTAGAGTAGCGCCCTAGGTGACTGCCTTGTTGGCCTATGCCTAAGGCCAGCTATGATGACACTTCTTTAGTAACCCTATGGTTCTAGAAATATGAACATTTGTTTGAAATGTAAGGACATCATTTGAGTCTATCAATAAATTAAGGCTCCACCCACTGGAAATTACAGTGCAAACATCTAGACCTCCGGGAGGGAAATGAGTTAAGGATGCAAAATCAATTCAAAATATTTTGTGTGAAATCAGTAATGTAATAACTTGACTCATTCTGATTAGCACTAAATATTGTATTGTCAAATATTGAAAAAATATTCACTTTCATTACAAACTTAAGAGGCAATTGAAGAATATTTTACACTGAATATCATTTCCAGTTATGCCTTGAATGTTGAAGATGAAACTTTCTTCTGAAAATACAGTATTCTTTTTTTTTTTATTTTCAGTTATGTGATCAGGATTTTTCTTAATAGATGCAACTGCAAAATGATATCTTAAAGGTCTGTGGAAATTTAAATACAACAGCAAAAACTATGGATAATCAAAGCAAGTTAATTGTTTACAAGAGCAGCAACATTCTTAAATTGCAATTTAAGTACTACATCATCACACACATTGGGCCGGATTCACAAAGGCTTGCACGGAGTCTAAGAGTAGAGTAAGACTCCATGCAGCCAACATGTCTGCCGAGCGATCCAGGAACAGCCGGCAGGGGCGTGCAAGAGAGCTCCTAAAACGACTATTGCACGGACAGGGTTAGTTTATGCAGATTACCTCATTTGCTTCTAAAAGCTATGCAAATGATGTAAATTTGTGATCCAGGAAACACTAACCTGTCTGAGTAAGAGTAGTGTTCTTTGCAGAAATGTACTCGGTTGGCAACAGAGTACAGTTCTGCAAATAGCAAAACGGAGCCATGACAGCTCCAAATAAAGGATGCATCCAGTTGATGAAGCATGCCAATGGCCAAATATATGGCCATTGGCATTTGTATGTGTTGCAAAATAATAAAAAGTAATTTTTTTTCCTCGATCTCCGATGTTTAAGCGTAGTGCAGTGCCGCGCAAACGTGCGGCACACTAAAAATCAGAAAATCAAATCTTAAAAGCCACAAATATGGATATAATTCAAAATATTCATCTGCCATGCAAGTGAATGGCAGGCGGAAGACAACATGGCTACTGAGTAGGGGTTGCTAAGGGGGAAGCTCAGTCTGAGAGATGTAACCAAGCATTAGTAGGCAATCCTATGCAAATGAGGATAAGGATAGTGAATCCCAATTTTTCCAGCTATGTGAACCATGTCCCTAGAGTGTAAGAGTAGGATAAGGGGAGCAACAGAGTAGAAGATGGGTGACATCATGAGGGGGTATGTATCAAAAAGACTGTAAGCTCATTGGAGAAGAGTGGCATGTGTTTGCTGTGAGTTACTCAGGACTAAAAGAGGTGTGTCTACAGTTGTCTAAACTGAAACCCAGAAACCGAAGGTGTATGCCGTGGCTATCGCTAAAGTTTGTTTCAAAGTTGCTTACACTGTGTGCGCGCGTGCTTGTGCGCGCATGTAAACCCGTCCAAGCCTGTGTGTGCATGTGTGCACCCGTGTAAGACTGTGTAAGACCGTCTAAGCTTGTATACATGAATGTGCACCAGCCTAAGCCTGTGTAAGCTTGTGTAAGCCTGTGTGCATGCGTGTACACTCATGTGCCCATGTTTGCGCTTGTTTGTGCGGCGCTGCCCCCTGTGGAAACAGAAAGGGAAAAGGAAGGAAAAGAAGTAGTAGGAAGTTAACCAAGAAGAACTAGCAGAGCTGCCAGGTGAAATCAATCAGAATCAGCCAATTACACAGGCAGTACACTAGTCCAGCCCAGCCCAGCACTTAAAATTCTGCAAACAACATTCCCACATGTTTTTCTCAGAGACACTGCAACACTGAAGTCAACAAAGAGAAGTGAAAACTTAAAAAGCTTAAACTGAGACATAAAAGTGTTAGGGGCTGCCATTGCTGTTATAAGGCAACATGTGCAAGATGCTGAGGGTGGTACCATTGCAAATGCTGCTGAGCAACCCACAGTGAGGAGACGGAGAAGAGTGTACAGACCCAGGGTAACCTACAAGGGTCTACATGAGCTGGAGATAGTGGAGCGCTATAGAGTGGACAGAGAGCTCCTGCAGCAAATTGTTGAGCTGTGTAGGCCACACTTCACACACAGAACCAACAGAGGGGAACCCATCCCAGTGGAAACCAAGGTATGTGTTGGCCTAAGAATACTAGCAATAGGTACCTTGCAGAGACCAACTGGTGATATGATGGGGATTTCACAGGCATCAGCATCAAGGGTACTGCACCAGTTCCTGAATGCTATGTCAGCACATGTCAGTGATCATGTATATTTCCCCAATTCCTGTGAGGTATTGGCCAGCAATATGCATCTCTTCCAGCAAATAGAGGAATACCCTGAGGTAGTGGGTGCAATTGACTGCATGCACATACACATCAAAGCACCAGCTGGTGAGCGGGATAGGGCCTACATCAACCACAAGGGCTTCCACTCCATCAACTGCCAGGTCATGTGTGATGCCCAGGGCATAATACTGAATGTGTGTGCTGGCTGCCCTGGAAGCTACCACGATTCCCATATCTGGTATCTGTTGCAGCTGTACCAGACATTTGCCAATGGGGACATCCCTGACGGTCACCTAGTGGGGGATGCTGGATACGCACTGGAGCCGTGGCTGATGACACCCATCAGAAATGCACACACACCTGAACAAGAACTCCATAATGAGGCACACGCACAAACATGAAATGTAATTGAGCATGTGTTTGGGATGCTCAAGTCATGGTTCTGGTGCCTGGACACATCTGGTGGAGCCTTGCAGTACTCACCAACTACATGTACCCAAATTGTCATGGTGTGTGCCATGCTACACAATATGATCCTGTGAAAACAGCTGCAGCAGGAACAGCATGGGGCAGGGCCAAACAGCCCCCCACCATTGCCAAGGCCTGCATAGGCGCAGTGTGACTCAGAGGAGGAACAACTGAGTCTTTCCCAGTAGGCAGAAGGAGGCGTGCCCAATATGCCTTGTCCTTGGCAAAGAGGCAACACATAGCACATACACTGGCTCAGTAGGAACCATGGAAGTGATACATCTCTCTGAATCGCACATAAAATAAAAGGGATGCCTAACTTGACACTACATGTTTCCAAACATGTATAGGCAGTGTAGTATATGCATCCAACATAGACAGCCCTGCAGCACCACCTGAGGCATGATTGTCATGTTTTAAGCAATATAAAGCATTGCTAAGCAGCTTTCACCAATATCTAGTATATGTAAACAAAATTGCTTGTGCAATGTTGGGCAAGGTCAGGGCAAGTTGAGCAAAGTCAGTTAAACATGCTCATATCTGCTTTACTGTTACTTAAGCAGTCTGGTCTGGCCAGCATGAAAATAAAAAGCAGTGGCAGGCCTTGAACCCAGGATACTGTGCGCTACAGTCACAGTACTGAACCACTAAGCCATGATTGCATTTCAGTGGCACAGACATAGCAGGACAATTGTACGCTAATGCAAACACAAAGCAATGCTGTATCATGCCCCTAAAGAGTCAAATGGGTAACCTTCCCCACATGCCTATGCAGACAGAGAACATCAGGCCAGGCGTTGTGAAGTGGGTTGTGTAGGCTATGAAGTCGCAAGCTAATATACGTGACATTGGATGCTAAAATCTGTAGTACAGTAGTATGCCTCAAGCCAGTACGATAGGCAACAGTACAGACTGTAATGGTGTCCTGTACAAAGCAGTGCAGGCACAGCAAATGTGTATAAGTGTCAGGTGAAACCCACATCCTATGTACACCCACAGTAACAATCCTGTGTGCCCACGGGTAGAAATGTACAAAGAATAGCTGTCCACCCTGTATGTAGAAATGTTGATAAGTCTATGCAAAGTGTCTCATGGAAGCCCTGCAGGCACAGCATGATCCCTGTTGATCTATGACACAAAGGTGAGCCCTACTGTAAAAATACAACTTGATTTACCATACACATATAGTATAAATGTGTATACTGTACGTGCTCACACACTCCAACAAATGTAGTGGATTTCATTCAGTGTCACACTGAAAGGTCATACTGGGCATGCTCACACACTTGAAATTAAGCAAATGTCAGGCAGGAAGATACTGAAAGGTCATACTGGGCATGCTCATACACTTAGGCTAAATACAATGTGATAATAAGGGATCTATGGACAAATGTGTATAGTCATCTCTACTTCCAGAAACACATTCACAAAGTGGTCTGAAAATCCTGCTATGTGTTCACACAAACTGCCAAGGTCTGTGCATGTAGGTCAAAGGAGGTTGCCACTACTCAGCAGTCATCAGACCTGTCAGAGAGTACCACAACACATTTGCAATTAATGTAACTAGGCACGTTCAGCAGCTAGAAACACCAATGAAGTACCTTAATAAGAGGATTACTGGCCTCAAATAGTTGCCTCATGCAACAAGACTGAAATGTAACCCAATCTGTACTCTGTTGCATACTGTCTACTCAGGAGATCTCTGCCCAACAGACAGGTCCATGTCATGGTTACACTCAGATCTGTTCTGAGTTACAGCTCAATGGCACTAAATGTACAGAGCCAACTGATATTGCCAACATCCTGGCAGATAGGATCAGTGTCAACTTTACCCCCCTCTCACCCATGAAAGAGCACATGTCTATAATGGAAGACTGCAAAGTTCCTGTCATCATGGCTGCACAGGTAAAAAACACTCTCCAAAGCCAGTATCACAGCAGCCATGGGACTAGATAACTTCCCAGGCTGTGTAGTATCTACTTCCCTGAAGTAAACATTAACATGGAAGGCCTGTGGCTACTGAAGTTTCCAGAGGACTGCAAACTAGGAGCCATCATTGTAAACACTAAAGATGTGGACATCCTACAAAAGGGCCTCACTGAGACAGATGGCTGTTGTCCAAGCCATGGGCTGTAGCTCAGTGTCAAAAGGTGCATTATCATCACCTTTGTTAAAAATACTGTAGCTAAGAACTACAACATAGGTGGTAGTATACTTCACACTGTAAGTGTGACAAGAGACCCTGGGTCACAGGTGGACAGTGGATACAACTGTGATGAGCACAATCCCACAGTAGTCAGGAAACCCTCTTATGTGGCACACCTCATCACAAAATGTGTCTCATGCAGAATAGAAGAGGAGATTGTTCCCCTTTACTCACCACTCACTAGAACTATAAAAGAGTACAACACCACTACTGCTATGTACCTCACAAGACAACTACAACAACTGGAATGTCAGCAGCAATACCTCACAAAGAGCATTAGTGGCCTGAAATACATGCCATACACAGACCATCGCAAAATGCTCCATCCGTACCCCCTTGCATATCGCCTACTCAGAGGTGTTCACTGCCTAACATACAAAGCTATGTCAAACATAGAGCTGTTGGATATGATCCATGTAAAACCCTCACAATCACTCTGACCTTTGGACCCAAGACCACGAGTGAAATACAAAAGGAAGGGGTGTAGCCATTTACCTTATGGATATCTACACCTTCAGGTTACTGGCACAGCATGAGGCATTGGAGACCATGCAAGTGCAACTAACATTGGGCAAAGCTGCCCATCAGATTGTAGCCTGTTACAGATCATGTACCTTGTCTCAGGAACCTCACTCAGTATTCTGTAGAACAATGGCAAATATAAAGGTCCTATCAAACACCATTATATGAGATTACAACTACCCAAACGTTGAGTGGGTGAATTACTCGTATACAATGTAATTTGCCCAATGTGACCTAGAGTTAAGAAACTCTAACACCCTGGAACAGCTGGTCAGCATGCCCACTAGAGTTGACAACATACTGGTCATGATCATCATCAACATGGGGTACCAGTGTTCCACAGCAGAGATAACCCCCCGCTGGTAATATCAGATCACTAAGTAATCACACTGGACATCCACATCCTGCCCCCACACCCAGTCAATGAAACCACTGTGAAGACATTTGCAAAAGCAAACTGCACACTTCCCAAGAACAAAGTGGAACGTTCTGAAGACCCCTTGCTATAGGATAATGGTATGCAATCTGCAGAAACATTTACAAGCACATCCTATGAGCATCTACAGGGATGCATGGAATGAGACATCACAAATAAAACCAAGATGCACTCCTCCAAAAATAGGACAACAAGCAGGTGTTTGTAGTCCATAAATAAGCTAGACAAGAGAAGGAGGAACCGAACACATGATAGATCCAACTTCACTAAAGGAAAAGCATCACTGATCATTATCAGGAAGAAACAATGATTGCTCATAAAATAATCCAAGGAAGGTTTCTAAAGACAAATAGCAAAGGAATGTAAGAATAACAACCACAAAGCCTTCGGTAGCTATACCAGACATGTAGGTGTCAACTTCTAAATATGCTGTCAGCTACTGAAAAAAGGAATGACATACACCAAACCAACTTTCATTGCCCACACTCAGGGGGACATGTTCAGTGTAAACTCCCCCCATCACCCCCAAAAGGGCCTGTGTCTATCACAGAAGGATGCAGAGACCCAGACTTCATGGACATGCAGGTAAAGATAGCCCTCACCAAAGCTAAGAACATAGCATCACTGTGACTGTATGTTGTCCCAGACTGCGTCTTACACTAGGCCCATAAGGAACTACACCCTCACCTACATTCACTGTCCAGACTCAAGCATACCACAGGCTATGTACCCAAAGAATGGCATACAGTAGCAGTCATCCAGCTCCACAAAGGGTGTGCCAAAACAGAACCTGGAAACCATTGCCTATTATGTCTACTCAGCCTGGTCTACAGAGCTATTGAGCAAATTGTCATGGAACCCATACACTGAGACATTGGAGATCTCCAGACACTGGACTCTACACAACTTTGCCTTGTTAAAGGCAGAGCCTGGCTCCCAAACCTAGTTGACTTATTTAAAATAGTTACCATGAACATAGATGGAGGTGAAAGTAGTCCACACAGCCCACCTGGACCTCACTAAGGGCTTACCACACCATTCACCACTCTGTCATCATGGACAAGTGTACCACCTTGAACATTAACAGCTATGTCACAGGATGGGTGGCCAAGTGGCTCACAGATCAAACACACATGTTCATAGTTGCAGGTGCCATGTCCAACTCTAAGCCAGTCACAAATGGCATCACACAGGTCTTGGTGCTGGGACCCCACCTGTTCAGTAGATACTGCTCAGATGAACAGGCAAGCATGGCAGGTGCATGGCTGAACAGGTTTGCAGATGAATGGAAACTGTGGTCCAAAATTGACTGTACAGCTGACACAGACATCCTCCATAAGTGTCTTACAGAGACAGATATCTGGTGTCAAAACAATGCCCTTAAGCTGAATGGCAAAGAATGCATAGTCATCCCCTTTGGGTAATACAAAGTGCACACAAATTACCACATAGGTGGTAATCCAGCATGTACGGAGAAAGTCATAATGGCCCTGGGGACACAGGTAGATAGTAAACTCACCTTTGATGATCATATGGCCAAAGTGTTTAGACATTCCTTCAATGTAGGCCATCTAATGTCACCTAATGTAACCTACTTCGTATAGTCTGATGATGTCACCATCCTACAAATATACCTGTGGAAAGGATAACTCCCTGTAATGTGTATAGCGTGTCGTGTTAATGCTACCCCTGTAGTATCATGAAGTAGTAAGGTAGGGATTTGAATCCTGCATTGGGTAACTGTGTGTGGCCTCCTTGGGAAGGAACAACCTTTTAGGAGAGTAGTGAAACACCTCAAAAATGGTAAACTAACCTTTGTCAAGTCTGATGATGTCACCATTCTACAAATATACCTGTGGAAAAGAGAACTCGCAATAATACGTATAGCATGTCATGTTAATGCGTACACCACTAGTATCATGAAGTAATTTGGTAGGCATTTGAATTCTGCACTGGACAGCTGTGTGTGTGTGTTTGGGTGTGGTTTCCTTGGGAAGGAGCAACCTTTTAGGAGAGTAGTGAAACACCTCAAAAGTGGTAAACTAACCATTGTCAAGTCTGATGATGTCACCATCCTACAAATATACCTGTGGAAAAGAGAACTCCTAATAATATGTAAAGCGCATTGTGTTAATGCATACTCCACCATTATCATGAAGTAATTAGGTAGGGGGTTGAATCCTGCACTGGGCAACTGTGTGTGTGGTCTCCTTGGGAAAAAGCAACCTTGTAGAAAAGTAATGAAACACCTCAAAAGTGGTAAACTAACCTTTGTCAAGTCTGATGATATCACCATCCTACAAATATACCGGTGGAAAAGAGAACCCCCAGTAATATGTATAACGAGTCGTGTTAATACCTACTCCACTATTATCATGAAGTAGTTAGGTAGGAGTTTGAATCCTGCACTGGTCAACTGTGTTTGTGTGTGGTCTCCTTGGGAAGGAGCAATCTTTTAGGAGAGTAGTGAAACACCTCAAAAGTGGTAACCTAACCTTTGTCAAGTTTGATGATGTCACCATCCTACAAATATACCTGTGGAAAAACAAAGCTCCCAGTGGTATGTATAGCGTGTCGTGTTAATGCGTATGTCTCTAATGTCAAGAAGTAGTTAAGTAGGGGTTTGAATCCTGCACTTGGTGAGTTTGTGTGCTGTATGTGTGTGACACTGTTGGCCAATGTGTTGTGGATTTTGCTTTTACTACTGTTCGACATATCAGTATGCATTGCACATGTGAGCTAGCTGTGTGGCAAATACATATACGTACATGTTACCTCAATGAATGCATGTGTGGGAACCCTGCTTTCTCCAAGAACACAGCTGTCATCCTTGCCAGACTGTGCTGCTGCTTCCCAGACCTTAGGTCACATCTGTATGCTTGTGACAAGCCCTGCCACTGCAGTGATCCCTGGCCTAGATCATCTGTGTCACACAAAGTCATTATGGTTCCTATTGGAATGTGTATGTGAGGGTCTATGGCCGAGGTATATGTCAGACCTGTTCAAACGCAGCAAAGTCTGTCAGTGATGACTATTCATAACAGGTGTTGAACAACCTTTGTGGATATGCATGCAGACCCCTTATTGCTTATGTGATCCACCGAGGGATCTCAAAATACGTTTGAAAATGTGATTAACAAAGGACAGATGATGTAACACTTGGTTGCATGTACGCATCGGTACCTGTTCATCATGTTGTTGGCTACCATCTATGTGGTACTGTGGGGATAATATGTTCCGTAAAGGTGGATGACTAAGCTTAGTTTGGCTTATAGCTTTTCAGCATGGGTTTGACAACAGGCACCTGTCTGTATGATACCCTTGTGCAGGATGTGTGTGTCATCTGGAGAATGCATTATAGGCCACAGTATGCATTACCAGACATGGATGGATATATCCCTACTGTCATTGCTTGTACCTAAAAGAGCTATATGCCAAACAGGAGTGGTGTCAGTAATGGGTGCTGGTGAATACCAGTGGTTACTGGCATAGTATAGTACCTGAAGGATCCAAATGTTGCTGTGTGTCCTACATCTGTGTGTCAGTTGTCAAGACATCATCTAACGATTGGTTATGGTCAGGCTGTGGAAGTGATAGTATACTACCAGAATGCAAAACAATGACAGATAGTAGCAGTATCACCCACAGCACAGTGTCAAACCATGTCATGCACACATGTGTAGTCAGGTTCCGGAATGTGTGTAGTACAATGCATACTGGCCACCAATAGAAACTATGGAGTGTTACTGTGTAATACAGAGCATGTCACCCTGGCCATGTGTCCACTATGCACATACATGCAGACTGTGCACCTCCACCATGTTCACAACTGTACACCTGCAAATCTGTGCTACACACATCCCACACATACTGTCCACTCTCTAACACATGCTGCCAATACTGCACACATCAGCCAAGTGGCACATGGCTGGACAATACACAATTGGAACCAACACTGGTGTAAACAACACTACAATGACAATCATAGTTTTAATGCATCATACCTGCTCAGCTACACCTTCAAGCATATCATTACACTCTACTGCTGACAACATGCTAACATTGCTATACTGCTATATAGACACCCTGTGCATCAGCACTATGGTAGCCTGTTCCTGCATCGATGTTACAGATGACAGGAGGTGGCACAGGTTTCATCATATGCACAGGGTGTGTTGTTGGTTTGCCAGAGGCCTACAGTGAGCCATCCACTTGACATATATGTGTGTGTGTGAGGGGCAAGAATACTGGAATGGGCCAATGTTGTTGTAATGTGTGTGGGTATGTGTTAGCCCTAGGTGTCTGGAGTATGTGTGTGTGTCTGCATGCACACAGTTCCACCATGTGGCTGCCACATACAGGTATTTGTGGGACAGCCACAGACTGTACCTGTGAGGCTTTACAGATCACCGTCTCTGGCCACAGATACAGTACCTGTGCCTGGCAGGGGTGCTACTGACACTATCAGGTACTAAGCCAGACTGGGTACTATCCCCAGAGGTGGATGGATGTACACTGGACACAGGTCCCTGCTGGGAGTGTCCAGAGCCACGTGCACGTGGTCTTCTAGGATGCTCTATGGACAGCCCACCCCCAACATTGCTGGGGCTGGTACTGGCACTACTGGAGCAGCTGTGGCTTGAGGGTCATCCGTGATGACTGCCAGCTGCTGATGTTGCTGGCATACGTCCACATTGATGTCTCAACCATCCTGCACTGTCCTGACACATGGACAAGACATTGTGGAGGATATCTAATGTCTCTCCCCATCATCTATCAGTGACCTCAGTGTAATGACGGATGGCACCTGCTAGGTCACGGATACTGTCAATGATGGTGGTGTTATGTGCCCTCTGTGCCCTTAGTCCCTGTCTGGTGTACCGTTCCATACGTGCTTGTGTCTCCATGACAGCCTGGAACATGCGTGACATTGTCAGACCTGTGGCACATCTGCCAGTGGCATGATGAGCAACAGTGCTCCTAAGAGAACCCCTGAACATCTGCCTATGTGGTATCCTTCCAGACATCTGGGTATGGCTGCTGTGTTGGGATGTATGTGCCATGGATACCACACTGTCCTGGCCAATTCCAACTGTACGCTGTCCTTCAGCTATGGGCATTGGTGATGGATGTATTGGCAGTATGACTGTATGCATGGATGGGGTGGATAGCTGTGTACTGTCGATTGGTGGCCCAACGACAGACCCTGGCAAACACGCCTGTGCCTCCACACACCTATCTTCATTATCACTATGTGGCTCAGTGATATAAGTTTCCCTGCTGCAGTGAACCAGCCCTAACACAGCACCTGTGGGAGGAAGACAGGAAACACACTTTACGACCTGTACATGATGGCGGCACACATGCACACATGCACACATGAATACATGAACACATGCACACATGAACACATGCACACATGCACACAAATACACTCCTCACTACAGCAGATACCCACACACCACCAGCAATCCAAAACATACTCAATAGTGGTTGAAGGTGGGTTACAGTATCACAAGGCAAACAGTCATACCACACGTGTCAGCATGCAGAAAATTTGTTGCTCAAGACCATGCAATGAGAGTGTAGACAGCCCTTGTTAATAACAGCATACATGGCTTTGATGCATGTGTATTGTTGTTCAGTGATTGGCCTCACCCTGGAACGCAATGTGTACATGGACACAACATGGCTGTGCAAGTATTAAAAGGTCTGCAATGTCCTGTGCAACATCACTCACAGGTATACATACCATGGCTGGATGTGTATCTGTGTGTCACATAGATATCCATTTCTGATTACAGTGTCTGTATCTGTAGCAGATAATTGTGGACACAGGTTTAGCACATGCATGCTATGTATACACACAGGATGAGTGGTGCATGTATACGTGATGGAATACCATTGCTCAACATGGCCATTGTACAGTGGTTATGGTGAGTGTAGGACATATTGTGGACATGCCAGTGCCAGCCATGACATGGCATGCTATAACATGACTGCAACATTGAACATCACACATACCCAATGTGTGTCATGTGACCTATACACTCAATAGCATTACAAGACATATATGTGTCAATTTGTACAAATGGTGATTGCTATGCATATTGTGTATAGATGCATATGTTTGCACAAACACAACATTGAGGTGCATAGCAATGACTGCTATGTGGAGTACTGTGGTCACTGTAACTGGATGGGGTGTAGTACCATGAGCCATCATCATCATGCATCATGTGGTCACTCAAGGCTACTAATGTGTGCCAGACCACCACCTAGCATGCTGTACCTGAACTGCAGTACCGTGGCTACATTCACAATTACACAGCCACTTGTTAGGTTTGTAAGGTGCCCAACAGGGAACATTGCCTAACATGAATGTGTTATGTGTTGAAGAGTGTCGTACAGCCCCATGATAGGCCTCTACCTCTCAGGGATATTGTGTGTGCTGTGTGGATGACATGTGGGATACTGAAGTGTGACTTTATAGTGGGTGTCTGGATATGCCATATGTAGCATGTTAAGGTGTACTGCGTATGACAAAGTTGTGTATGTTGTGTGCATGTGTATCAACTATGCCTATCCAATGTCCAGTATGGTGTTGCCACAATTGTGTGCAATGCTCTGTGTATTGCATGTGATTGAGGCAGCTACTGACATTACTGAGATGTGCATAGCCTCACAGCAAACATGCACAGCATGCATTATGCATAGGTATGTTACGTGTACATGGCCTACACCTCACCTATGACATGCACATTTCATTAGCAATATTGCATTTATAACACACTCACCAGCATCGACCGGCTGCCTTGCTGTCACACCAGAGGGACCTACAAGAATATGAGACAGTTTGTCAGTGGCCACAACTGTGGCATTGCTACTATGAGTTTGCTAAACTACAGTAGTACAACAGTCGACAGTAACAGGCGTACAGATTATATTCCACATATCAGTATTGCACAACACTAGGCAGCACAACTGCTAAACACACAGTACACATCTCACATATGCATAATCTACCAATACAGGTAACAGTAGTCTACAGATAGGGCATGTTACCTGCACGATCCATGTCAACATGCTGGGTGGCTCCGGCCTCCGTGATGACATATGAATGTTGCTGTTCCTGTTGTTGACCAGGAGCCACCACGCTTATGAGCAGCTCCTCAACTCTGGTGAGGGGGGGATGAATGGCTACCCCGCCACCTGTGGCAAGCTGTTGTCTACGGATATCAGATGCACGCCACCGGACATATCTAATTAAATCACTGCAGTGATGGCGTACCTGCTCATATGTCTGGTTATGCATGCCTATGTCATTTACCTGACGAACAAGATCTTGCCACAGTGCAGTCCGCTCATGCTGGTCCTGGCTGGTTCTAGACAACAGCAGGGTGTAGTGCTGCACCAGGCTGCTGTGTATTTCCTGTTCCTTTGCAGCTGTATAACACGGGTTGCGTTGGTGGGCCATGCCCCTGGAAGACAATTAAACAATATGTGTGAGCAAGTCATCTGGCACACTTAACATTCTAAAGTACAGATATGAATTAACTGCCATATATAGCATCTGATTGGCTGTCAGAGGATACACACATTCAATACCACATATTAGTGCTCAGGCCACAACTGGCTGACAGTGCCTGGCATGCTCTATATATCAAACCATGTTCTGCACAGCAGCAAAGAGAAGCCAGTATGTAAGACTATACACCAGTACATGGCACACTGTATGTGACACAATGCACCACCTAGCCACAGGAGGTATATATCAAGCTGATGCATAAAGAAAGTTGTCATCCATTGCAATGAATGTAAAGTACAGTTACAGTATTACCAGTATACCACCCTAGTCATTGATGCCAAACCCCTGCCTAACATATGTGCACAGTTGTTAATATAGGTGGCATACTGCTGTACTAGACTATACATGTTGCTAGATACACACGTATACCCTGAAACACACATATGATTGAGGGCATGGTACAGGCATAATTACACACACATCAGACATACATACAACACATAAATGTA
>NC_056730.1:670535325-670600325 GCF_019279795.1 Protopterus annectens | reverse complement strand
AGCCCCATCCCCTGCAGCGCTTTCACCCGAAGGTGGCACAGGGCCACCGGAGGAGGAGGTCCCGGGCTGGACACCGGACATGCTGGTGCCAGGTGCCATCGCCAGCTGAGGTGGGAGAGGAGGGTCCATTGGGACTGGCCTTCCCATACATTCTATGTTTAGCAGGATTTAATGACAATATGGGTTAGTAACAGGCAACAGCATTCCAAATTATTCATAACAACATGCAGTAGTATTCCCATTAACTCAACACACAATAATTCCAACAGTTGAACAGCAAGCATAACACATGCATATTTAGAACAACAGTGGACATTCCAACAGCATGCAGGGTTGATTGGTGGCAACAGGCCACCAAGATTGTGGTATGTGAACAGGGCACATGCATCAAAGTACATGCAGATATTTATAAACCAATAGGACATATGTCCCAACAAAGTTTTTCAGATTACACATACCCATTTAGGTGTGGAATGGCATTATTTATGACCATAAAGTAGGGTTTAAAAAGATCACTCCATTAACAACTTATATATACTTATAACTTTACTCTACATTCCTACTGACTGCAGGTATATATCCCTTACATGTATTATTACACTAGGCAGTGTCCATTAAATTGTGAAATGGGTTTTGATAGTTGTTTATATACCTGACCTGTATCTGACATACAAACTGTTCAAGATGCAGATGTTACTGCTACATATTTATATATTTCATTTATATTCATATATCTACATATCTGGCTGTCTTCAAGTGACGTTATCAGCTACATTTAAACAGACCCCTATATTTCTAGCAGCACACTGACATTTGTGGGGAACACAATCACAAGCTACTCATGTGCCAGATTAACCTGTACATGCTAGCCATGAACCAACAGTTGAGGATTGTGTATACGCTTAAGAGCTACTGGCATTCCCTTCATCCACTTTATATGGACCTACACAAGTGTGGATTGACAGTACTTAATACAACTGTACTATTTCCATAATGCAAGGGTACAACAACATATCAAAGAAAGTGACACGGACACAGTCCAGGAATTATACCTTTATTAATTACATTACACACTTTTGTAGTGACTCTCTCATTCATTTCATATTTAGTGCATGCAGAATACTTTTATTCCAGACTTAGTATACCTTTATTAATGGGTTACAACATTTTTTCATGCTCTCTCACTTATTTTATATTACAATACATGCAGAGACTTTATTCAAGGCTTATTATACCTTTATTAATGGGTTACAACACTCTTTTTCAGGCTCTCTCACTTATTTTATATAATAATAAATGCAGAATAATTACTAACCTGCCTGGTAGGCAGCCTTAGCAGCCTATCTGCATAGGCTTCCCGATTCGCAGCACGGACACCTGCAGCTGTGAAGTAAATGAAGGGATATTGAGACATACCTATCCATTATATAGACTACAGTCGCATTTCTTACATACTTTATTCCATGGCTACCTACTCAGTAGTGGTGCATCTTGCATGTCACGGGCCTCCTGTATCCATCAGTTCAGTTGGTCCTGCTTCTGTCTCTTCAGGTCTGCATGGTGGTGACGGACCTGCTCACCAGTCTGCGAGACACCTGTGGCACTGGTGAGATCATGAGCTAACTGGTTCCAAGCTTCCGCTTTGTACTCCATCCCTTGAAACTGGCCCTGTAGGAGTCTTGACTCATGATGGTGGACAAGGAGCCAAACCATGTATTTTGACTCCTCGATGCCCCACCGTTGCACTCGAAAGCAAGTACCCTCTCCAGCACTGGCCATTCTGACTGCAGATGGGAGCTACAACCAGTTATGGCGAGTATTTCCGCCTATGGAGCTTAAATATGCCTCATTCCCCACACTTATTTGTGATTGGCCATTTTTGAAAATTCTCAGCTAACAGCAAACCTGCTTAGCAATGGTTAAACTTCCATTTATAAGTATATGTATGTTAACAGTGCATGTTTATGCTAAGCTGTCATGGCTTAGTGGTTCAGTGCTTTGATTGTGGTGCACAGTGTTCCGGTTTGGAGCCTTGTCATTGCTTTTTATTTTACTACTGTCCAGACAGGCTAGGGGGTGTGGCTGTGTTTAGGCGACTTTGCTCAGCTTTGCTCTACATTGCTCCACGTTGCCCGACGGTGCGCTGGTTAGCGTGGTGCGCAGCTCCGCGCAAACCTATTGTGCTAGGTAAAGCGCTGCTTAGCTATAGGCAACTATATTGCGCTGGGTACAACGCTGCTTAGCTATGGGCAACTATACTGCACTGGGTACAACTCTGCTTAGCTATGGACAACTATATTGTGCTGGGTACAACGCTGCTTAGCTATGGGCAATTATATGTCAATATCCTTAATGCTGCTCACCTTCTTATATTTATATATATACATTTTGTTCACTAATACATAGGTCATTTCAATGCTTTTTACTAAAATTTCATTCATATATGTCAGGAATTATTTTATATACTAATTTAAAACATAAAATAGAAAGGGGAGTGGTGGGACTAGAACCGGGAATGCCTCCTCTTTGTGCGAAGGCTCTACCACTACACTATTGCTATTTGGCTTAATTTGCATAAACATTTCTTATTATGCTCTTCGATGTCGAAATTGCTAACTGTAGCTAAGCAATGGGCACACCCATGCAAACATGCGCAAATACGGGCAGCTATATCGGGAATTATAAAAAAATAAATAAAAAGTTTACATTTTACAATTACAAAGTGGTTTAGTATGTGGGGATGTGTAGTGTTTGCTATGTGTACATTTTAGCGGACTCGCTCATTGCACTTGTCATTTTCATATTTATATAGTTGCAGGGGAGTGGATATTTGGACTGCTCAGCAGTCTGACACACCCTCTGCAGTCTTACATGCTCCGTGTTAGCCTTCCAGTAGAGTCAGCGCACCCTCATGAATATGCATGGCATGCTGACATCTTCCTCTTAGACTGCTGTTTCTGTGTAAGACTTATTTAGTCTTACACGGAGGATTAGTAAATTCCTGCCATTAAATTTCAAGGTGAGATGTTTAACTTGTAAAAAAATGGTGACAGTATGCATTCCCAGTAGACAGACATCTTCTTTTGTTTCAATTAGACTGGACATAGTACACCATTAGGTTGAGATACTATTAGTTTAGTTCATTGTAACAACATACCAAGACAGTGTGATGCCAGGAATCATTTCAGAGGGATGTTGTTAGAAATAACATTTTTGCATCAAAAATATCTGGTTCATTTCTATATATACTTATGGGGTTATTCCTAACTCAGTGAGTTTTGTACTTACATTTGCAATAAAACCATATAAACCATAGCAGACAAAAAATGAATGCTCTAAGAAGCAGTCTTGACAATAAAATAAGCTGTGATCAATGTATTGGGATGAAATCCAAAAAAAAGCATATCTGATAAACACTTTGTATCCAGTAAACTGGTGGAGGTTATTGCAGGTCTACATATTTCATTTATCAAGCCTATATCTATCTCCATCTCACTTTCTCTCTCTCTCTCTCTCTCTCTCTCACTCTATAGGTTTACTATCAAAATGTAGACATGCAGTAGGGTGAACACGGGAATGTCGAATGTGTGTTGGCTGATTTCTAAATTGCTGAAATGCAATTCTACAAATGTCTTTTAGTGAATGCCACTGTGCTTTCACTCATATGAGGTCGATGTTACAAACAGAGATTGCAGTACAGTGTGGACCGGGAAAGTTACCTTTTTCACCACCGTAGTGCGAACTTGGAGTTGGAATATATAATTTGCAGGGGGATGGGGGGGTGCAGCCCATCACATAGGTGAGCAGTGATGTGCAGTACTGAACTGCATATTCTTGTACTGCTGGGAAGCAGGCAGGTAAGTATCAGCAGGTAAACTTTTGGAAATGTTGAAGCCGTTGGTTCAATCATTTTGAACTGATGTGTTTTCGATGTGTTTACCTAATTAGTATTCAGGAATTCAAAATTTTTTCGGTGTTTGCGTACAAAATGTGATTTGACATTTGAGATTTTGATGGTAAGTATATATATATATATATATATATATATATATATATATATATATATATATATATATATATATATATATATATATATATATATATATATATATATATATATATATATGTAAAATAATTCCAACACTGCCAGAGATGCAGGAATGCAGCAATTCTCCTGGAGACAAGCAATTCACCAATGGACATTTTTATTAAACCAACTCAAATCATGAAAACGCATCATACACACTAAATGCTTAACTTATTTCACAGCGTTTTTCTTCCCTTACTGAGACTTCCTCAGCATAGACTCAAATATTAAAAACTCAGTATAAATATGTATGTATATAACTGCCCACATTTTTGACTCCCTTGCAGGAGGGGGCCATCAGATTCTACCAGTGCTCCTCCTCACTCACCACTGTAACCTACAACCTCCCCAGATTTACTCTTACAATTTCCAGGGGTGGCAAGAAGATCAGGGCATTCTGAAACAGCATCACTTTCCTGCCAAAGGAGTGTTTTCCCTTCTGTCCCTTTATCATCCTCCAAGTTGAAATATTCAATGGGTTTCAGCACTGTATCACACCCTCACTTGTGCAAAGTTCTGTCAGCAGGAATGCCTGCCAACCAGTCACCACCAGGGAAATTGAACCAAACATGCATGCTATTCTCCCTGTTAGCACCATCAAAGGCTGGAGACAGTAGTTGAACTAGGGTCACATGGGCTATAGGCAAGGCTTTATCCCTTTATGCAACTAGTACAGGCTTCTTTAAAACAGAAACAAACTTTGTATACTGCAGCCTAAAACAAGTCTTTTGAATGTCTAAAGAAAGTTGAGATTTTTAATGATGAAATTGAAGAGCTCTATAATATGAAGTACGCTGATAGACTATATAAAATGTCTCTGTTCTCTGTGATGATGACAACCATCATCATTAATCCTCTTTTTCAATTTTTTTTGTAGATTTGGGTGACACATCAACTATTGACACCTCTCTCTCGCCTCTCTTCAGAACCATTTTCCTACTTTCTCTAACAGTCATGCTACACTATTGCAGGTCTTTTCTCCTTCAATCCATCCATGTCATTGGTGGACATATTCACTTCCTCTTGCCTTCTTCCTGTCTCTTACAAATTTGCTTTATTAAATTGTCTTCTGCTTTCTTCTATATGTTACTCCACCACTGTAATCTTGTCCCTGTGACCTTCTCTGCATTTGGAGATACTTTGGCTTCTACTCTGATGGCCTCATTTCTTTTTCTTTCCCACAGTGTGGACCTTACTACCTATCTCTGGCACATCATGTCATCATCTTACACCTCCTCAGCTGCTCAACCTTCAATGTCCTGGTTTCTGTGCCATAGAGAAGAATTGGTCATACAACTGTTTTGTGCACTTTGCTTTTTAGATTCCTTGACATTCTTCTGTTACACTCGCCCCCTGATACTTTGTGCCAGATGGCTGAATCATCTCTGATGCTGTCTTTGGCCTCCCAATTAACACTTCCTTTCTCCCCAACCATGCCTCCCTCATACTTGAAGATGTTAACCTGTTACATTATTTTCCTCTGTATCTTGATTTTCAGCTTCTTCCCAAATTTCCCCATGTCTTTTCTGTACTTAGTCTTTTCCCACATGCCTTCACTTTTGCATTCCAGTCACTTATCATTTATTGAAGTTCCTGTTCAGAATCTGCTTGTAGTGTGACATCTGCATACAGCAGCTTTGTTGGTATGTCCTTCTGACCTGTTTGCTGATTTAGTCTACCACTAGTGTGAACAGGAGTGAGCTCAGAGCTGAATGCTGATGCACACCCACTCCCACTGGGAACCCCTCTGTGAGATGAAACACTGTACTTCTGTCAGTGAGTTCTTGTACATAGCCTGCACTATTTTCACCATTATTCCCAGGACTTCTAAACATTGCATGACTGTGCAAATCAGCTTTCTTTGGCTTTCTGTCATATGCTTTCCCCCAGTCTAGGAATGCTCAGGTGAATTCTTTCCTCACCTCCAACTTCTCCTCCACTGTTTGTCTCATAGAAAACACCGGGTTTGTTGAAATGCATCCCGAGATGCATCCAAACTGTTTTTTTCCCACCTCACTTTCTATTACTCTGTATATTCATTTATCAATCACCAGCTTAAAAAATGTTATCCATTGTGACAGGAATTTAATATCTTTGTACTGCCTGCTATTGTGAATATCCCATTTATTCTTGTATACACTGGCACTAGATTGTATATTCTTCATTTGCTGTGAATATGCCTCACTCTTCATATTGTAATGAGTACACTCAGGATAAATTTCTCCCTTAATCCACCTACTATATGGATAATATCTGCCATGACATTATATGAGCTTGCTGCTTTTGTTAACTTCCGTTCCCTTAGTGAGCTTTGTACCTCTTTGTAGAGGGGTTCTTTTTCCTATGTCATCATAGGCTGTGCTTGAAGCAGTACAGCTACTTTGAGATTTTCTTTGTTTAAAAGATTCCTGAAGTACTCCTATCTACTCCTAATGTCTTCTGGACTAGTGAGCAAGTTTTTGCTGGCATCCTTTATGAATCACATCTGTTGACTATGATCATTTTTTTCCTGTCATTGCCTTGTAACCCTTCAGAGTTTCTTTGTGCCATCTGAGGGGTAATTTTCCAAACGTTTCAGTGACACCTTGTTCTTTCTCATTGTGACTGCTCTTTTAGCTCACTTGTTAGCCAACTAGTATTTCCTGTCTCTACTGCCACACCAAAGAGGAAATTCACAGAAACCACCAAACGAAGGCCAGCAATCATCGCAAAAAACAGGTTTGGTTTATTATAAAATCACAATATAAAATCTTTCTAGCACCTCGGCTTAACTGCCTTTCAAGAGTACATGCCTCCATTCAAAAATGCTCAACTTTTATAACAAATTTAATTATACAATGATTCAAGTTAAGCAACAATTATATAATTATCCAATTAAATTAAACATCTCCAATTGCTTTCACAGTTCAGACCCTTGGGAACCAAGGTATTATACTTTAAAATGAAAATTGACTCTTTTATAAAGTAGTTTGTTCTTCAAATTAACATTGTCATACTGCCCACTAAAACTTTTTTTCTAAAACATGTGTTAGCATGAAGAAAAATGTGTTAATTTTATGATTTCTACCTGACTGCCCTCCACACCAGTGGAGATGGCAGTTATAATAGTTGCCTTACATTTCTACTGCTACATTGTGATTTGTTATTGTTAATGCTGTGCTGTATTACCCATTTACACAAATATCTGTTCTCTGCATTACAGAACTGTCACAGATTGTTGTTGATATTTCATTTAGTTTAATTATTTGTGTATGTGCTGGGTGGGTGCCATCCTGTCTTGTGCATAGTCAAAAGGAGCATTAACTTTAAGTGTTGCATGCATGTTGGATGCATACATTGATGCATAACTGAGTTCACACCCATCTTGTCTGTGTATTACATAATTAATCATGTATCCCTTTTCTGTATCATCTCATACAGGAATAGGGCATCTGAGAAGAAATCTGTACCCTGCAAGCCACCGTTCACTGAGGCAGAAAATGAGGTCAATATTCAGGCCTTACATTGTCATACAGCTTTTCTCTTAGGGAGAGTTAGAGCTGACCAATCTACCTGAGAAAGGATATTCCAGCAGGTGGTTGATGACATCAGTGCTATTGGAGGAAATGAGGAAGGTACTCCCAGATATGACACCGGGCAAGTGATATGATAACCTCTGCCTGCTGTAGGATGGTTGCAGTTTTGTGGGTAAGGCAGCTATGGGAGGTGGTCCTGCAATGAACCACCTCTAATTGAAACAGAGGAGTTCCTGTCCACTGTAATAAATCCAGATAGCTCATCTGAGGGTTCACGCAGAATCTTTGCTGTTGGTGCTGATATGGGCAACAGACCCGGAATGTCTTAAGCAGATCTTCCAAGTATGCCAAATGCAAATGTCATTGTTATATCTTTTCATACATATATTTCACATCTGAAATATATATGTATATATATATATATATATATATATATATATATATATATATATATATATAGTTTCACTTCATAATCTCGAAATGCTGAAATCTTGAATTTCAGCATTCTGAAACCATGAAGCTGAAAATGCAGAATGCTGAAAGTGTATAGAGCGAATCTGAATATCTCGAATCCGCACTTATGCATTTCCAGTATGGTGCATGAAGTATTCGGCTGGTATGGTGTCTGAAACTGAAGTGAGTGAGTGCTTGTGTGTGTTTTTGTACGTTGTATGTGTGGGTAAGGGTAGAGAGGTGTAAGTATGAGTGTGTGTGTTGGATTTTTTGGTGTTTGTGTATGTGTGATGTGTATTTGTGTGTGAGGGAGTGTAGAATGCTGTGGTGTGACTTTTTTTTTTCATTATGTGCGATCTCGGAGTTGGTATATATAAGTAGGGGGGTATGGGGTCATAGGGTTGTGTGGTTTGTATGCTGTGGGTTGAATGGTGTGTGTGTTATGTGGTGTATGGTGTATGTATGTTTGTGATTGTGTGATTCGTGATTGTGGGTTTCGGGATTGTGAATGGTTCGGCTTCACAGTTTCGAAATGCTGAAATTCGAGATTTCAGCATTTCGAGATTATGAAGTGAAACCAGATTTTATATATATATATATATATATATATATATATATATATATATATATATATATATATATATATATATATATATATATATATATATATATATATATATATATATATATATATATATATATATATATATATATATATATATATATATATATATATATATACAGTGCCAGTAATAAGTGTGAGTCATATGACACAGTACTACAGAAATAGATGAGGGTGTTTGCAGGGGTATCAAACTGTTCACTACATTTTTGTATAAGACCATTTTTAATCTACATATCTAAAGGGGGACTGTTCTCTTTTTTCTTGTTTCATTTACATTGTGACACTTATCACCCTTCTTTCCTTTCCCTTCCTCAAATACTTGGAAATTTGGATTGCAGGCTGCCAGCTCATAAGCCCATGGTAAGCACACATTTGGTTATTGTTATTACTGTCTACAAGGTAGATCTGGGGGCCAAATATGAGTAAAATTTGTGTTGCTTTAGTATCTAGCAGTGTCTAACATATCTTTTACATAAGAAAAATATGTGATCAGTCTTACCCTCTCTTTCTCTGTTTGTTGTGCTTATTGCTTGTTATTATAGGCGATGCTGTGATTGGCACAGTGGAACTCCTATCATCTTATGTCAGAGTATAGGAAGCCTTTGATGATGATGATGGTGATGAAAAGGGACAGTCTGGGGTGCAGAGTGGCAGTCTTACAATGAGGTTATGGTTCCCACATCCCTTGCTCATATTTCAGACACAGTCAGTATGCCTGCACATACCCATGACATAGACACCTCTGATTTAGGACAGGTTTTGGGTGACACAGTTGATCAGGGTAGAGTGATGACTCCCCATAGCCATTGAGAGATATCCTGGTGTTAGTAAATTATGCTACTAGATACCCTGAAGCCATGGTTCTGTCCTCCATTGAGGCAGAGAAGGTGGTGAATGTTTTCCTAGCAATTTTTAGCAGGGTAGGTTTCCAAAGAGAAATACTGACTGACAAATGTGCCAATTTCATGTCAGACCTGCTGGCTTGTCTGTGGAAGTACTGTGGAGTGAAACACCTAAAGACCACCCCCTGTTATCCCCAGACTAATGGTCTTATGGAGAGGTTAAATTCTACACCAAAGACCATGCTACGGGCATTTGCAGGCCAGTTTAAGAGACATTGGAGCAAATATTTTCCCCATCTGCTGTTTGCTTACAGAGAGGTACCCCAGGAATCCACAAGTTTTTCACCCTTTGAGTTGCTGTATGGGCATAGGGTGAGGGGGCCTTTAGATATGAATCATGATGAATGCGAGGGTGAGTGTGAATCCCACAAGGAGTCTCTTGTGGAATATGTACTAAACCTAAGGACAAGGTTTAGGGAGCTCATGGGCTTGGACCAGGAGAACCTGGTAGGAGTCCAACAGCCGACAAAGGTCTGGTACGGCAGGAATACTCAAGCCCAAGAGTATGCTGTGGGGAAGTGGGTTATGGTTCTCATTCCTGTTAGACACAATAAGCTGCAGGCAGCTTGGGAGTGACCCTTCAAAGTGGTAAGGAAGGTCAGTGATGTTAGCTACACTGTAGAACTGCTAAGTAGGAGGCAGGGACACAAACTGTACCATGTAAAAATGATGAAACCTTCCCATGATAGGGTGGCCCTTGTGCTAAGTATTTGCAGTAGGAGGCAGGAGGACTCTGAAAGGGTACTATGGCTAGAGGGAGCCAGCCAGCAAAATGTTAAGTTACTTTACTGGAGCCTACAGTTTCAGGCATATGATATGATAGTGCAGCACTGTAGTGGTGTCAGCAATGCAAGGCAGATAAGATCTCAAAACAGGGTATGGGATACTGTATTCCCAGATAGGCTCATTCCTCTCAAACAGTGCCTCTCAAGGAGCACTTGAAAACTAGACTGAGTCATCAAAGGGGAGAGAGATGTGATGATAGGAGGTCCTGACAGCTATGCCAGCAAAAGTGGGGCAGTGGATGTGTAACATATGGCAACACAACTAGCTGGAATTTAGTAAAGAATTATTTGTTATTTGAATACCAAACTGATTTGTACAGATGCTTGTGTTGAAAATGTATTTGTGAAGTTGCTTGTGTTAAAAATGTATCAACAGTGTGCCCTGCTGGAAAGAAATTAATTGTACATTTATTATTGTAACTGAATTAAATGTATATGTTTTAATACAGTGCCAGTAATAAGTGTGAGTCATATGACACAGTACTACAGAAATAGATGAGGGTGTTTGCAGGGGTATCAAACTGTTCACTACATTTTTGTATAAGACCATTTTTAATCTACATATCTAAAGGGGGACTGTTCTCTTTTTTCTTGTTTCATTTACATTGTGACACTTATCACCCTTCTTTCCTTTCCCTTCCTCAAATACTTGGAAATTTGGAGTGCAGGCTGCCAGCTCATAAGCCCATGGTAAGCACACATTTGGTTATTGTTATTACTGTCTACAAGGTAGATCTGGGGGCCAAATATGAGTAAAATTTGTGTTGCTTTAGTATCTAGCAGTGTCTAACATATCTTTTACATAAGAAAAATATGTGATCAGTCTTACCCTCTCTTTCTCTGTTTGTTGTGCTTATTGCTTGTTATTATAGGTGATGCTGTGATTGGCACAGTGGAACTCCTATCATCTTATGTCAGAGTATAGGAAGCCTTTGAAGATGATGATGGTGATGAAAACGGACAGTCTGGGGTGCAGAGTGGCAGTCTTACAATGAGGTTATGGTTCCCACATCCCTTGCTCATATTTCAGACACAGTCAGTATGCCTGCACATACCCATGACATAGACACCTCTGATTTAGGACAGGTTTTGGGTGACACAGTTGATCAGGGTAGAGTGATGACTCCCCATAGCCATTGAGAGAGCAAGGTATCACACAAGAGGGTTGGTAGAAGTGTTCCTAGGAAGCCTGCTGTCCACCATCCTCCTGATGCTGGTATGTCATTAGGTGCCACCAGATGTATGTGTAGGGTCATAGTGGGGGGCCAGGCACATTCCACCAGAGCCTGAGAAGAGATAGTCCAAACACTAAATGTCATGTATTCTGATGTGCATGACTCCCTGAACTGTGTGCATGACTCTTTGGACAAGATGAGTGACACATATGATCAGGCAGTGTCTGTGATGGAATGTCTGTTGGAGGAAAGTAGGCAACCATGTGGCCGGGGGGTCTGGTACATCTTCTGGTGTTAGCAGACTTGTCCATTCAAGATCCTGCTCCTGTAGTGGCACTATATCCACTGCTCTGTCAGTGATTGTGGTGTCCTCACTCAGATATGGTAGGCCACGAAATTGTGGTCCTGGGCGTAGTCATGAGTAGATCTCGTCCAGTAGACATCACTCACATTCAGGTAGTACCCCAACTTCTAGACAGAGACATGATAGTAACAGTGCAACTCCTGCCAGAGATTGTTCTTATGGTTGGGGGTGACGGCATTGAACTGATTACCCTACTATGCATGTCTCATACCTGCTGAGATGCCAGGATGTAGTGGTAGCACAGTGTTTGATTGTGTTCATGCAGACACACACACACACGCACACTCACACACACACACACACACACACACACACACACACACACACACACACACACACACACACACACACACACACACACACACACACACATACACACACACACTGAAAAAAAATACCCACCTATACCACCTCACACACTTGCAAGCTATCTGAACAGTACTGTTGAGTGCTATACATCTGTTGGGACCTTAGCCTTTGACCTAGGTAGTGATTGTGTGCGTTATCCTTTGCCTGTTAGCCATTGCTAGGGCAAACTGTGCATGCCTCCATCTGCTAGCACCACCTGCAGCTGGTAGCTCTCCATCAGACTCCTGCCTTGCCTGTGGTCCTGCCCCCTTGCTGTCCTTGTTAAAGCTAGTTCCCAAGAATTACATTATGTAACATGCCACAGACTATAAGCATTTTAGTAGAAGTGCTTAGGTCATACTGCAGTGCACCTCCTGATGTATCTAGACACCAAAATCTTGATTTAAGCAATCCAAACATGTTCTATGATATTCCCATTTTGATTGTGGGTCTCATTGTATCCTGCATTCTCTACTAGATGTCCTTGTAGAATATCACTTCTAGCAAAACTGGTATGCAGCCCACTGGTGTGCCATATGTGTGAGACATGGAAACTGCTTGTTTTACCTGCATAGACATTATAGATGATCCCTTGTGCATTACAGACAACCTGACAGTTTACAGAGTGGAAACCTTTTCTGCTGATATACCTGCTTCCCTGTTCCCCAGGTGGAACTTTTATTTCTATGTGTGCAATCTATGGCCCCCAGCACTTCAAGGAATTGTGTGCGTATAATTCCTGCATGGTTCTTGCTCTGACCTGTGAGGTGTTTGGGAAACAAATGTGATCCCTTACATATGATAGCACTGCAATTAAAAACTGATGTAATATTTTTGATGCTGATGCCTGTTACACTCTTAATATATCCCCTGCGGGACTATGGAAAGTACCAGTAGTTATATGTAATGCTAAACAGTTTTACTATCAAATATTTGAAACTTACCTTACCGTTGTTCATAACGTCAAGGGTAAAGGAGAAAAATTTAAAAAATGTGACTGGAAATCCTTGCCTACAAAACGTTGATGCATAGCTTGTGTTTGTAGTATTGAGGTGGATCACACTATAGTGGGGATCAGGCAATTACCCTTTTCCTCACTGTATTGCGATCTCAGAGTTAGAATATATAATTAGGAGGGGGTGTGGGGGTAAAAGGGAACTTACCCCCTACAAAACAATAAAAATGTCTGTATTTTATGAACCATTTTTTTTTCTTTTGCAGAAGATGGATGGTTCAGGAAATGTTGAATGTCGATTCTAGGCTTCAGAACGTCGGACATATTGAACACTCAACAAAACAGTTTCCGACCTTATTTTTCTACTAGTACATCAAATGCTGATAAGAATTTCACTATTTTGATTGCAAACCAATGCTAAACATACCTTTGTTTCCACTGGGAAAGATTTGCCACAATTTATTATTACTAGTACATCAAATGCCGATAAGGATTTCACTGTTTTGATTGCAAACCAATGCTAAACATACCTTTGTTTCCACTGGGAAAGATTTGCCACAATTTCTTTGGGACCTGTGGTGGGGACTGCAGAGGTTAAATATTTTCTCTAGTGTTTCCCTGTCCACTCTATATCTCTCAGCAATTTCTGTGTCATGGAGTCCATGATAAGTCAAATGGGGTCTAAACACCCTGTAACGATAGGAGGCACTGACCAGCTGTGATGCCATTCTGTAAGCTATCTCAGAAAATATTTAGATATTATATTAAGTCTCTTAGTCAGATTGAGCATTTTGTTTTGGAAACCTTACATAGAGACCTACTTCATCTTGTCTTGCTCTAGTAAGTGCCCAAGGAATAGTATTCATTAGATTAATCCAGAAAATATAGTGAGATTAGTTGAGTATTGTTTTTCTGTACCTGTCTGAATCTTTCCAGCTGTTTTATTTTTAATATTCCATGTGTTTGAAACTCTGGTGTTTACTGTAAATAGATATTTCATATTTTCATGTTCTTTTATTATTTATTATTGACTATATTTAAACTTTTCATTGTAGCTGGTCCTTTTAGCAAATATTTAAGCTTTGAGAGTTTTTGGATATATTTATTTGGTGATAACTCTAGCCTGAAGGTGAGCCACTGCCTCTGGTAGATACTGATGTTCCCTTGGACAGAGTGACTGCAAGGGCAGAGGTGAGTGGTAGTGCCCAGGCTGACAGTGAGGCACTGCTGTCAGAAGATACCAGGCTTCCTGTTGAAGGGGAGCTGGGAAGAGTCACAAAAGTAGAGCTGAGACATGCTCAGCTCTCAGACCCTATACTGAGAGGCTTGAGGGTGGTAGCTAGGTAGGTGCCTGATTCTCAAGATAAAGGGGAGTCTGTATATTGGAAGAAAGGGTTACTGTCTAGAGAGTGGACCCCTGAGGGAGGGCTATCGGGTGAGGTAAAACAGCAGTTGGTAGTGCCTAGAGCCTATCATCTGGCACTTCTAGCCATAGCCTGTGACATTCCTTTTGCAGGTCATACAGGCATAAAGCATACCAAGAGACATATTACACAGAACTTTTATTGGCCTGGAATTGCAAGGGATGTAACAGGGTACTGCAGGACCTGTGAGCAGTGCAAAAAAAGTAGGCAAAGTAGGAGACAAGTTCAAAGCTCCTTAGATGCCTTTGCCTGTGATTGAGGAGCCATTTCAGATGGTAGCAATTGATATTGTGGGGCCTCAGAGTACCCCAAGTTCTACAGGGAAGAAATATATCCTGGTGTTAGTAAATTATGCTACTAGATACCCTGAAGCCATGGTTCTGTCCTCCATTGAGGCAGAGAAGGTGGTGAATGTTTTCCTAGCAATTTTTAGCAGGGTAGGTTTCCAAAGAGAAATACTGACTGACAGATGTGCCAATTTCATGTCAGACCTGCTGGCTTGTCTGTGGAAGTACTGTGGAGTGAAACACCTAAAGACCACCCCCTGTTATCCCCAGACTAATGGTCTTATGGAGAGGTTAAATTCTACACCAAATACCATGCTACGGGCATTTGCAGGCCAGTTTAAGAGACATTGGAGCAAATATTTTCCCCATCTGCTGTTTGCTTACAGAGAGGTACCCCAGGAATCCACAAGTTTTTCACCCTTTGAGTTGCTGTATGGGCATAGGGTGAGGGGGCCTTTAGATATGAATCATGATGAATGCGAGGGTGAGTGTGAATCCCACAAGGAGTCTCTTGTGGAATATGTACTAAACCTAAGGACAAGGTTTAGGGAGCTCATGGGCTTGGACCAGGAGAACCTGGTAGGAGTCCAACAGCCGACAAAGGTCTGGTACGGCAGGAATACTCAAGCCCAAGAGTATGCTGTGGGGAAGTGGGTTATGGTTCTCATTCCTGTTAGACACAATAAGCTGCAGGCAGCTTGGGAGTGACCCTTCAAAGTGGTAAGGAAGGTCAGTGATGTTAGCTACACTGTATAACTGCTAAGTAAGAGGCAGGGACACAAACTGTACCATGTAAAAATGATGAAACCTTCCCATGATAGGGTGGCCCTTGTGCTAAGTATTTGCAGTAGGAGGCAGGAGGACTCTGAAAGGGTACTATGGCTAGAGGGAGCCAGCCAGCAAAATGTTAAGTTACTTTACTGGAGCCTACAGTTTCAGGCATATGATATGATAGTGCAGCACTGTAGTGGTGTCAGCAATGCAAGGCAGATAAGATCTCAAAACAGGGTATGGGATATTGTATTCCCAGATAGGCTCATTCCTCTCAAACAGTGCCTCTCAAGGGGCACTTGAAAACTAGACTGAGTCATCAAAGGGGAGAGAGATGTGATGATAGGAGGTCCTGACAGCTATGCCAGCAAAAGTGGGGCAGTGGATGTGTAACATATGGCAACACAACTAGCTGGAATTTAGTAAAGAATTATTTGTTATTTGAATACCAAACTGAGTTGTACAGATGCTTGTGTTGAAAATGTATTTGTGAAGTTGCTTGTGTTAAAAATGTATCAACAGTGTGCCCTGCTGGAAAGAAATTAATTGTACATTTATTATTGTAACTGAATTAAATGTATATGTTTTAATAGAGGATACTATGTGTGTGTGTGTGTGTGTGTGTGTGTGTGTGTGTGTGTGTGTGTGTGTGTGTGTGTGTGAGTGTGTGTGTGTGTGAACATTAAATCTCAAAGAGTGTGTGTGTCAGCTGCTTGGACAGGGACACAAAGCACTGGTTTCACAGAAAGGGTGTGGGAGGACTTGACATGGTTACTCGGCTGAGGACCTAACCCTACAGCTTGCCAGTGGGGAGCCTTGCTGTGGATCTAGGAAGAGACAGAGAGAGAGAGAAACCCAGACCCAGGGCTGAGTGTGTCCTCTGCGTGTTCTTAAGGGAAACTGTGCTTGATGCAGAGAGGTCTGCATCTGGAAATACTGAGTGTATCCATTTGTATTCCAAGTGAACGTCTCTCCAGTGTAAGTAATGAGGATTAAGGCTGCTTGATTACTGGCCCAGCGTGGGGACATCACACAACCTTCTTCTTCATTGCAGCAGCAACTCCTAGCATGCCTTTTTTTCTAACTGTAATCATGCCTGTATTCTAAAGAGTTTTGGTGTACAGGGCATAAGATTACACTGAGTGTACACAATACCGCTATAGCTTCCTGAATAACTCAGCCATATTGAGTTGGTTAATTAGCATGTACTTCAGCTCTTTATACTATCACATTAGCATAATCTGGCATTTCCCTTTGTTTATCAGTTCTACATGTCATGTAGAGACATTTAATGAATGCCAAGAGCTATCATGGTGGAGGTCTGCACTTTGTGCAGCTGTTAATGAATATGGCCAATAATTTATTAGGAAAATCTTCTGAATTCCTTAAAAATTGCAACTATTTTGTAACTGATATATTTAGTTACCAATATGAGTTAAGTTCTTGTGCAATTATTTTAAAACATAATGGGATCACATCATTCTATTACCATTTGTGCAACCAAACACTCTGAAGTTATTCAGATTACATAAGATTATTAGAATAATTAATTTTAAGTTTACTAATGAGCTTGAGAAGTACATTAAGTCATCTCTCTAGTTTTCAGTCAGCCAGGTGATTAGGAAATGTTATCCTGTGGGTCACATGGAAAATCTACCCACAGACTGACCTAATATCTGACTACCATTCTAACCCTTCTGACCTCATTCATCAATCCATCCTCAGACCCTTTTTCCCATTTTGCACATAGGGTTGGGGTGTCACTTCAACAGTGACAATCATCTCAAGCCAAGGTTCATGCCACAGAGTGGGTAGCCATGCCATGGTAGTTCTTTCATAGCATTTACCCGCATACACTCACACTTATAGCCAATTTAGAGTGTCCAATCCACCTACTGCATGTCTTTGGAATGTAGAAGGAAACTGGAGCACCTGGAGAAAACCCGCACGACTGCAGGGAAGACATGCAGACTCCACACAGACGGCACTCCAGCTAAGAATCAAACCATAGAACCTCCTGCTGTGAGGGACAACGATAACCACTGCATCACTGCAAGAGCAAGAAGATGGGCGAATGGGACACTCATCCATGATGCCAATATTGTATTATATTCCACTTTGCATGGCTGAAAGTATATTTCACATTACATATTTGCTGATTCCAGACTCAAACACACGTTTGAAGCTTGTCCTTACTCTGCCTTAACAATGTTGCAAATTGGACAGTGACTGAACACAGGGAGGTATTTTGCTACCTAGTATAAGAATCTCATCAACATCATCATCATTCAGATCACATCCTTGTGAGAGAAGCATCTTACAACAATACAGCCCATTCTGTGACTTCAAATTTCAGAAGAGGGGAGAGTAACAGTAGTCATACTTATAAACCCTTAATGAAAACACCAAGAATGCATACCATGACACCTTTAGGTATATTTCATTTTCAGAATCAGGCCATCTTTGTCTACTGCTTTACTTAGTTGTCAAAAGAACAAGAACAACTGAATAATGTTACAAAATGTGGTAGATCTCTAAAAAATATACCTCCTGATAGCCAGTAATGACTGCAGCAAAAAAAAGCTGATTTGGGAAACTTTGAAGAGATAATGCTAAGAATAAAGGATAAGGTGAAACCAATTTACCAGTGTGCCTTAAGTCCACTAACTAATAAACTGTTTCTCTTACAGTAATGGTATTATTACAGAAATTAAAATATGTCACTAGTAAAAAATTAGCACAGTTCAAAACTTAATAAAAATTCTTGTTTTGCATTGTCTTGCCTTAGGAAAATACGTTTTGTCCATTTCTTTTGTACCTTTGTGTCACTTAAGCAACTTAAATAGTCCTGAGTGTTTCCTGTGCTCTAACAGTATTTTGTTAGATTTAGTGACCTCTTCTGTTACTGGCCAACAATGAGAAAACTCAAGTTATAATTTCCTTGACTGAGACAGCTGAAAATAGGAGACTTTTTAATTAATGTACATTAAAGACAGTCTTTACTCTGTTAAGTAAATGTATGTTAAAAATCACTGAATAAAGTAATCTAAATTTTAATTTCATATGTCACTGGCAAAAAGCCTGAAAGAAGGCAATCTTTTTTATTGTAGGTCTCTGGGAAGTAGCCTGACTCATAGATCATCCCTTGATTCTGGAAAAAGTGCATTATGTGTTTTCAGTAAAGGTTTAGAATTCAGTCATTTAATAAATATGTGGTAGATCACAGGATTCAAATGAATTTCAAAGTCATTGAGTCTCACAACCATTCCCACCTTAAAGTACACACTCTCAAGTCATGTGCCCTTAATCCAGGAGGTCTAGGCCAGTCAATCACAGGGTAAATTTGTGTGTACCCATCTAATAATGCAGGTTCTGTTTGAAGGATGATGGTATATTGCACTAATTAACCTGCAGGGGCAATCTGTTCCAAAAATGAGACAGGTGCTGAGTGATGAGTCTGTCTCTCCATTGCATTTTAGTTATCTGCTGGTGGAGATACAGAAGATCCAGTGCAAATGGATTCCTAATAACATGGAAGTCATGGCATAGATCTTCCATCAAGTATTCATAGGATACAGAATAGAGGGACAATGCTTCCAACCTGTGTCGGTGCTCAATGCATTTAAGGGGTCTATATTAGAACACTGAATATTCAAAATGTCGAGTGTTCTAATATCATACCCTATGAATTGAAAATTTAAAACATCGAACATACAGAACAGCAAATTATTTCCTAGGGAAAAAATTCGCTGTCACATACACACAACACAAGCACACCAAACAAACAGCAATCCACACACATACACCTAAACACTTACACCTAACCCTACACTAAACTATACATACACCACTAACTATCCATTTACCTTAACTCAAACCCTAACCCTAAGGTCCATCACTATAACACAGTCACCTAACCCACGCCCTAACCCTAACTCACCTACCCCGCCCTAACACTCAAGTCCACACAATCGCACACTTACCTGACCCGCGCCCTAACCCTAACTCACCTAACCCACCCTAACCCTCACATCCACACAATCACACACTTACCTGAACCTGACCCGTAACTTTTCACCACAGTGCTGAAAATACCAAAGCAACAGAAACGGACAACCGAATTCTTTCCCTAGGAAAAAATTCAGTTTTCTGTTTCTTCGATATTTTCAACGTTCGCTGAAAATGGGTCGATATTAGAACACTCGACATTTTAAATGTTCGGTGTTCTAATATAGACCCCATTTAAGCCCAAGATCTACTTTGTTTGGAAGGTCTGGGGTCTTTCTAGTTGTTTGATATGTCTAATAAGGTACATCCTGAAAGGGGAGTAGAATTTAATAATTGACCAAACGATGCTAAAGATAAGGGAGCAATAACGTCTTTAGATCTGGATGATAGTCCCTTGGCAAATAGTTGAGCTAAGTAGAAGGATTTTTCTGGCTACTGTTGTCACATGATAATCAAAAGAAAATAAATTATTGACCCATGCTCCAATATCCTTAACTAAATTTTCATTTAGTAGTGTGGTATAGTCTATACTGTTGGCTGTGGAGAGGGCATGTCTTCCAAATATGATGGTATTACACTTTTTTGCATTTAATTTAAGACCATTATTTTTGTATATCAGGTCTATAGAAGTGTGAGTTGAAGAGTTTGGGTCTCAGCAGAGGACTTGTCAGTATCTAATAGTTTACAGTCATTTGCAAACTTGGTTAGCCAGTTCTCAGTCTAGTGATGAGCAAAGCGAATGCCAAAAAGGAGAGGTCCCAGTACTGAGTTCTGGTTACCTTTATACTTTCTGATTACATCTCTGCCACTTAAACTGTGTGGATTTTGTTCTGTCTTTTACCCTGTTTTCTACCCATCTTACTACATATGGATCTATTTTTAAAGAATTTTTCTTACTTACAATGCCAGCCTATGGTGTCAAGTTAATATGTATCTAATGCTTCTTCTAGTTTTCTGCAGAGCAGCTAAAGTCTCACGTTTCACAATTAAAATTTTCTTCTTGAATCCAACCGAACTGTTCATGCAACTATATCCTTAACCAGACCCATGGCAGTTACTGGCTTCTGCTTTTTCATTTTTTCAAACATCCAAGCCAGTCCGTGTTTTATTTCAACTTGCTCTGTCTTTTGTTTACCAGTATTTTATTTTTCTGAGCCTTCCACTCTGACTGTGTTTGCCAGCCTTTGCAAGATTCCTTGTAAATCACCTAAATCTCAGCAATGCAGCCTGAATATACAGTATAGTCAGTGTTATAGTAGGAAGAAACATCCATGTACTCAGTTCTGAGTTTAACCTATTCAATTTTGCCACTACAGATGTCAGCATAACATCATCATGGACGATATTCAGCTGATGAAGATTTTGTCCTTATTTTTTTTTTATCTCTGACTTGGCTACTTGCATATTGTAGCTGTTGAGGAGCAAAGGGACTCCTTCAGATGATGTTTTGGCTTCACAATGTAAGCATTAAGTAGCTCTGTACACTTTATTTCCACTTAATTTAATAGCCTATATTTTCATTCTTTTCTGTTAGTGGGAAAGAATCAAATAGAAATCATTCAAAAGTGTGCAGTTAACTTACCTTCTTATGCAGAAGTTTCTGAAAGCACAGCTTTTGTTGTTTTTCCTGTATTGTGTGTTTAGCTTTAGATTATCATTTATGACCACTCTCTGACCTTCCCCGTATTTTGTTGCCTACTTTCTGATTTTCACATATATTGTTTTTTATTTTTTATTCATTTCCAAATAAACTTTATTAATTTCCAGCATCAGCAATACGCAATGACAACAATAACCAAAAAGTGCAAGATGAAACAATATTTGGTATGGGCAGCTTAAACAACAAAGTCAGTAAATACATAAAGTTAAGAATTATAAGATTTAAACAACATATAATACCCAATAACTTCTAACATGCCATTCAAGGAACAATGTTCACATAATGAATTAGAAAGAAAAATATGACACATTCACTTCATTATTTTTATTTAATTTTATTTTTTTTTCTAGTAATTAATTTTCTTGATTTAAGGACAACTGCACCTAAATGCAACATTTCCATTCCCTAGAGTGTATTTCCATACTTAAAGGATTATACCAATACCTTCACATTAAAAAAACAAAAAATAGCAGTTTCTCCCCTTTTGTATCACTTCTTTCCTAATCAGCTTCCTTAGTGAATGCCATGCTGGGGCTGAATGACATCTCATGATACTTTCATTAGGACTTTATCTGCCTTGCTATTGTATCACAGTGCCTATCACATCTAAAAGTATTTTGTTAAAAAAAAAAACAGCAAGGCACCCATAGCTCCAGTTTTCTGTTTTACACCTATTAGCATCATAAAGGTATTCATGCTCAAAATTCACAGCTCTTTGATTCTGTACCATAGTATAAAGACACATTTTCCTTTCCTGTAGTTGTAAACCTAATACTCCTTTTTATAGTCTGAAGGTGAATAAATCTGACAGCCACAGAGAGCAATTTTAACAATTAACTGAGCTTTGCAAGCCAAGAAATATAACACTCTGGTAGACTCAGGGAAGGAACACAGGACTAGAAATACACAAAATATCACTTTTTACAAAGTCTAAGTTATGTTGCTTAATTATGGATTTTTTCCAAAACTTTTCAGAGATGGCATAACACATATGTAAGAGGCACATATGTAAGGGTCTCTGCAAAACTCATTGATATTTTTGCTGAGTATTTTGACTTGTAATCTCATCAGCTGTGCTTTCACAGTGCAGTATAGGCAAGAAATATTTTTTTTCAAGAAAACAAGATCATATCAGCATATCTGTTATGTCGTGGTATTTAGGACTAGTAAAAAAGATAGTAATAAGTAGTTACAGTGGTGCTCGCAAGTTCAGATTAAGTAGAATGTTTTGCTAAGTTATAAAAATATATTTCGTTTTCAGTTTTTGCTTACAGTGGACCTTTGAATATGAAATTGAGCAAACTAGTTATGGGTGGTATAATACAAAGTAAATGTGACAGGAGACTTCATGTCAAGCAGCATCATTCCAATAAGCCAGCAAAATAAGTCAATCTTGAAGAGAAGAAAATCTGACTAGCATCCCCCATAATGTTGTTAATAACAGACTTTCACAAATATAAGAGTTGCTGACAGCTGCAGATCATAATAAATGACTTGCAGCTAAAGTACCACAATGGCACCATGTATCTGTAACAGACAAGCCTCTATGCCTAAATCAAGCAAATGAATGATGCCACATACACAGTAATTTAACAAGAAGTAAAATTAGCCAGCATGAGAATGTTTTATTGGTGTTAGGTATTAATAGCAGCAATCAGCATGAGTCAGATATATTAGCACTGATTAAAAGTGGACCATTTTAATATTAAAACAGTTAACTTCATCGGTATGCTCTTCTAATGCTTCTAGAAAAAGTGTTTGTAACTTGAATGAAGGCTTAAGGTGTTTAGTAGTTGACTAACTTGTCCAAGCTATATATTAAGCCATCTATATTGATAGTCAGATAAAGGCCTACATTTGTTAATTAAGAAGGAACGTTGCAAATATTGCAGTTTGACTCCATATGAAAGCTGTTATATTTGTGCAAATGTTTTAAATGGATTGTCAGTAATACCCCATAAGTCAGAGATATGCAGAATTCTATTCTTAATCCAGTACCATCAGATAAAGGTGTATTATTTATTATTTATATGGAAGATAGGATTACACCATATTAGTTATGTGGTTGTATCCACCATAATGTCCAAATGTTCAAATGAAATTTCTAAACCTCCTGGATACCAAGTTTTGTATGAGCATGTACTTAATGAGTAAAGATGTTCAAGGCAATAATCAACTATGTTAAAAAATACAAGACATAAATAATGCCATCTGTTAGTTGTAGTGTTGTAACCATAAAATGCTGGATAATTATATCCTATACTTTGAACTGGTAAAAAACAGTTTTACTGCAAATTATTATCAGTTTACAATCCCACAAACAATGAAATTGTATTTGTTTAATATATTTGGAAAATATCTGGGGTACATATCTTTAAAAATATTGAACATTTTGAGAATTTAACTCATATCTTACTAAAAATGATAGAATTTCTTTCAAATGCTGTTTTTGTTTTTAGGCTCCAAGCATAGGGATTTCATTTTATCTACAACTTTTGACATACTAAATAAATAAATCCATAAGTATGTACATTCGGTAAAGATAGAAAAAGGAGGCTGTCTACCTTACTTGGTTAAGATAAATATGGGAATAGTGAGGGGAAAGATTTTAGCCTTATTATTTTTAAAGGACAAGCCCAAGAAAGATGAAAAATGGTGAATGGCAATAATTGCCTGAAGGAGTTATGGTCAGGGAGGTTAGAAGCAAATAATACATTCAACTCTCTTATGGTTGCTTGAGGTCAAACATCTCCAGTGGTAGTAGCATGAAATAAAAAATGTATAATATCAAATGTTGGTTTTCATAGGAAATCATTGCCAGTGTGGTTTCT
This sequence comes from Protopterus annectens, assembly GCF_019279795.1. NCBI lineage: Eukaryota > Metazoa > Chordata > Ceratodontiformes > Protopteridae > Protopterus > Protopterus annectens. The sequence goes on along the minus strand of NC_056730.1, from coordinate 670,576,135 downwards.
GAATGTGTGCTGGCAATGAGTGACTTGTTCTGGGAGATTTCTCCCTTTGGAGTTAGTATGACTGTGGAGTTGCTAAATATAAGTTTGAGGATGTGCTTGCCAACTCTCCACCCCCCCCAAAATGATGTTTTCACCTTTCCTTGCTTTTTTTTTTTTTTCATCCTTTTGGCTTGTCTGCTATCTGTAAGTCAACATTTCATTGCAGAAGCAGTACACTCATCAGTGAAACAAGAAGTTCTGAGTAATAAAAAAGAATATAAATACAAATAGAATAAGGGACCACCCTTGATGGGTTCCTTTCACAATATTGAATATAGACAATAAAATGTTATTAGTAAATGCTTGGGCAGAAAGGATGGTGTATCGAAACTGATATTTTCATGCTAAACTAATGCAGACCAAAAGTACTCCATAACTCACCAGATGCAAAGTCAATTAGCTGAATCAAAGACCTTTGGAAGTCAGTAAGGATAGCTGTTACAGGGACATTCTTGAGCTGAATTAACTTTAAAATATTTAACCACAGATAATGAGATCTGATTCACCCATATGGTCTTTTACAAAATCTTGATGGTCAGTAACTAAATAGCATCATATTTCATCTGTAGGCTAAGAGTTAAAGACAGCTCAATAATACAGAATTCTGGGTATACCAATCAGTGATTGAAAGAACGAAATAAATAGTTAAGCAGGACTACATCATCAATATCAGGCCCACAAGAATTACCAAGAAGAAGTTATAAAGAGGCTTTGTAGACCAACATAATTATCCATCTGCTTTTAAGTCCAGCCTAAAAACTTGTGAACCAAAATAGCTCTGCCGCATTTAGCTGTAGTGGTACAAGTTGTTATGCTGGAAATATTCCAACTCTTCAAACAGCTTCATAAAATTCCTTTACGTTTAGGTTCATGGGTGTGTACTAGGCTAATAGCCCTGGAGCTTTTACAAGCCTAGCCCACAGGATTACCCTGGCATCGTGCCACCCGACATTAGTTCCCAGTGCCTCTGTCGAGTAGAGCCACTGGAGTGATCCCCAGGGTGAATTTTCTATTTCCCATCCAATCATCAAGATTTCTCTTGAAGAGAGCCAATGAGGTGCTCTGTTTGACAAGTATGGGAAGTCTATTCCATAGAATGGGCTTTCTCTGGGTTATGAACCTGTCCCTCCAGCATGTTCTGTTGCTTGTGGTAATGAGGTTGATATCTCTGGAGTGTGTCATCTGGAGGGATTGTGATTTCTTTAGATGTAGCATTTCTAACAGAACTGGGTCAGATATGGGTTTGTAAGTCAAACAGTGATTGCCTCTAAGTAGGCGATATGAGACAGAGAATAGTTAGAGTTTTTTTAATCTGTCCATGTAGGACAACTGTTTAAGGCCTAGAATCATCTTTGTGAGGTACTTTTGCAGACTCTACAGTTGTTGTAGGTGTCTAGTGAGATACATGCCAAATGGGGCATTGTACTCAATTATTGGCCTAATGAGGGAAGAGTAGAGAGAGAGAGAGAGAGGCAATGACCTCTTTCTTCCTGGATGCAAATCCCTTAGTAATGAGATGTGCCACATAGAAGGACTTTCTGACCACAGTGGCAATGTGGTGGTCAAAAGAGAGGTTGCTGTCAACCTGTGTTCCCAGATCTCTTATAATGCCTTCTGTGTTCAGTGGACTACCATCAATGTGGTAATTCATGGGAACTGAGTTTTTCCTAAAGGAGATGACAATGCATTTTTTGGCATTGAGCTTAAGGCCATGGTTCTAACACCAGTTGTTGGTCTCAGTGAGGCCTTTCTGCAGGATGTCAACATCACTTGGGGAGTTAATAATACCTCCCAACTTGCAATCGTCTGTGAACTTTGTCAGCCAGAGTCTCTTCATTTTGGCCTGGACTTCAGAGAATTAGATACCAAACAGGAGAAGACCCAGGACCAAACCCTGTGGGACTCCACTCGTGACTGGTCGACAGTCTGACTTGGAGTCAGCTACCTTCACACTGAGGGTTCTATCTTTGAGCCAGTTTGTAACCCACCTAGTAATATAGGGGTTGATGCCTAGCTTAGTGAGTTTTTCTATGATTCCTGAGTGGGGAATAGTATCAAAGGCCTTGGCCAGATCAAGGTAGGCTGTATGAACCACCTTGCCTTCATCCACAGCTCTGTTGACTGACTCAAAGAAGTCGAACAGGTTGAGCAGGCCTGATCTACCTTTCACAAATCCAAACTGTGTAGGATCCAGAGTATGGAGATTCCCCATATCCTTGTTTATTAGGTCCATGATGATGCGTTCCATAGCTTTGCTCATCAGTCTAATGGGGTGATAGTTCCCAAGGTCTGCAGTCATTCCTCCATTGTGGACAGGGATGACTGTAACAGTGTGCCATTCGGTAGGAACAAAGCCTGAGGTGAGGCTGTGATTGAACAGGGCACACAGGGCACTAGGTTACAGGCAGACACACTACCAGGTCTAAATAATACAGTTAGCATAAAGCCGGTATTGGTAAAAAGGCAGAGAGAAAATATTTGAGAATATATTTTTATTATGGTCTCTTTATTAAAGTATTTATGAAATGTATATATTTAAGAATTTATATTTCATAATGAATTTTTCTTGATTGAATGTCTATGAAATATGAAGTAATATTTGTTATGCAGTGTGCATATAGTAATGTGTATAAAGGGAGTTTTACAAGAAATATATTTTGTATAGGGCGATTTTAGGGTAATGCAAATGTATTTATTTATACATGTGCAAATAGATGTAATTAATTATATTATATGAATAGTAAGGGGCAATTTAATTATTTTAAAATGATTTTTATGCATGTTAGTATAGTTTTAAATAATTTAAATAGTTAATTGCAAGTTAAATATGTTAGGCCGGCTAGATCATGTGATTTTATCTGTACCCCTATTTAATGTTGTGAAAAACTTCATTGTTTTCATGTACTGATGAAGGGTGGTGAGCCCTAAAGCTTTACTTATTAAATTTTGGCGTTTAAGTGTGTTTTGGAGATATTTTTTGCAGTATTCATCAAAAGTTTTGTCACACAGGTGTGGTGCCAGTTCACTCTGCAGTTCATGTAGAACATAGCCAGGGATATTGTCAGGTCCCATGGAAGCTGTATTCTTGGCCTTGGACAGTGCTGTTTTAACCTGTGCAACAGTAATACTGGGTGCGTGGCAATCTGCTTGTATTGTGATTGGTCCTTTGGGGGGATAAAGTTGGCACTGAATCTGTTGGCTAGTATATTGGCAATATCTGTTGGCTCAGTATAGGAGGTACCATTGTGCAGTAGCTCCGAGCAAATCTGGATATTGCCCCGGAGATTCTTTACACAACTATAGAAGGCCTTGTGGTTGTCTTTACTATCTGATGCAATTATGTTTTCATAGCTAACTTTAGAGGATTTGATGAGGGATCTCAACTTTTTGTTGAGGCTGATAAGGGAGTTTTTCCAGTCTTGGGACTTCACCTTATTCTGCATCAGTTTCTTCCTTCTGTTGTAGAGTTTGTTTATGGCAGGGGACCACCAGATTGGCTTCCTTTTTTGGAGGAGAGCGTCTTGGTTCTATTGGGTATGGCGAGATCCATGCATTTGTGTATGTGTTTGTACTGTGCATTGGTGTAAGATTCAGTGGTCATGCAACTATTCTCCATTTGCATGGGTGCCATGAAGTTAGCCACCTCTGTTTTTTAGGAGCCCAAAGTTAGCTTTGGAGAAGTTTTTCATGGTAGTTACCTTTGTGGGGGGGGGGGGGGGGGGGTGGATTTCCAAATTTCCAAGGTTATGAGTTTGTGGTTGGATCTAACCAGGGAGGAGCTGACTACTGGTGTAGAGCCATGGTCACCCATGTTAGTAATGACCAGATCAAGGATGTTGCTACCTCTAGTGGGGGTAAGAACGAGCTGATCCAGGGCATTGGAATTAATGAATTCCAGGAAACGTTTGGCACGTATATTGATACATGAGTAGTTTTCCCAGTTATTGGAGGGGTAGTTGAAGTCATCCAGTATGAGAGTGTTAGGTTGGACCCTAATATTCTTCAGGGTGCTTAGGAACGTGGAGTGTGAGTCTTGGGACATGGTTGCAGACTTATAGCAGGCTACAACCTGAATGACTGTCTTACCCAATGTTAGCTGCACCTGAAGTATCTCTGATGCGTTATGTTGGGCTATCAGTCTGGAGGTGTGCACATCTTTTTTGAATATGGAAACCACTGACTTTGGAGCTTCGGTACAAGTTCTGGAGCTGAAAGGTGTGGAATGAGTTATAACCTGGTATTGCAGGGATGCTTTCTGCTGCTTTGAACCAGGTCTCTGTTACAGCACTAATGTCAATGTTCTCCATTTTAAGGAGTGGTTTGAGTGAGTGCATTTTGAAATTTAGACTTTTAGCAATGAGAAACATGACCCTCAGATTACATTAGCTGTTATTCTGGTAATTTGGTCTTTGGGACACAGCCTATAAAAGGCACTATATGGGTAGCAAGAGCCTTGGCCAGTACCCGGAAGCCCAGGGGTGACAGATGCAGGCCATCTCTGGCAAAGCATCGAGGTCTGTCAGTCATGTTATCCCAGGCAGACAGATACTGGATCCCCTTAGAATGGCAGCAGAAATTCAGCCAATTGTTGAAATCAATCATTTTCTGCTTGTACTGTGGTATCATTCTGGGTGATGACAGGAAGCTGCTCAGGGCTAGTGTCATACCCACCTGGGCTACATAATCTGAGAGCTCCTCCATGTCTTTTTTCATGTAGTCCACATGTACAATGATAGAGTCATATTTGTACCTGTTCTTGAGGTACCTGAGTGCATGCGTTATGTGGTGGATCCTGGCACCTGACAGGCAGCTGACTGTTACTTTCTCCTTTTTCAACCTAGTGAGTGGGACATCAGTGTGCCTCACTATCGAGTCACCTATAATTAGTGTGTTGGGCATGTGTTTTGCCTTAGGGGCTTTGGTTGAGTGGAACACTGTTTAGGAGAGTTATGTGTCTCGTGATTAGTGTTGTGCTGTGGTGGTCAATTGCATTTCTGCCTTGGAGGCCTCTGCTGTTTGAGTAGATTTTTATTGAGAACCTTCACAAAGATGGATGTGTGGTTTGTATTTTTATGTGAAGGCAGTGCTGGTGTGTGTTCTGGAGGACTATGTGTTCCATGTGGTGTGGTGCAAGTGTTGATCTTCTCCTCTTGGCCAGCTATTCTGGTCTTGGCTGGAGTGTGTGTGGCTTCCAGTTTGGATATATAAGTGCATCTCTTGCAAGTGTGAGTGTTGGGAGGTAAGAGGAGAGGGTTGTCAGTGTACATGGGGCAGTTGCTACATTGCCTCAGGATACCCAAGTTCCCCAGATTAATAGGAGAAAGCACAGGGGACTGACCTTTAGACATGTCTGGAGGGGTGGGCATTATTAATAAGTACTGGAGCTGTTTCCTTGTAGAATATTTAGTGCTGGTAGCACTTTTGTGTGCTACAATATTTGCTACAAGAAGTCTGGTAAAGTTCTAGACTAATAAGGTAGTAAAAGTGCAGGAGAGGAGAGAACTAGTAGATCTAAGGGAAACATTGAAGAGCTGGGTTTCTGGCACCGCTCAAAAGCCTACAGACAGTCCTGGATACAGCAGATCTGTATCTGGGCTAAACTAGTTACAGGAAAGGCAGCAAACAAGCGCAAACATGGGCTTTTAAACCAGAAAGTTGAAAGAAATGGAAAAATTGCCCAAATGGCCAATAAACTATAATTTCTGGGCTAAAAAACACTCCTCTTGTGGTAGATAGGTTACCTAGTACTTACCACTCCCACTGATAAGCTAGAAGGCTTCAATCCAACACAGAAAGGCTTGAGGGGGGGGGCTCAGAAGCTTACAAATAGTCCTGGATACAACAAATCTGCATCTGGACTAGACTAGTTACAGGAAAGGCAGGAAACAGCTTAGAACTTTTTTTTTTTTTTTTACAGAAAAGCAACTAAACCAGCACTAAAAGCAATTCAAATGCAGTGCAAGCTGAAACACCTGAGTTGTAGCAGTATTAAAGCAACTACAGTTTAAATAAATCCAGTTTATTCAAACGGTATTCTGAACTGAATTCAACTCTGAACAGTTAAAAAGTGTATACTTATCAGCTCTACATTTCCAGATTTGTTTGAGAAGCACACTCAGTCAGAACACAAGGAAATTCTAGCAATGGTAGACTTTTGCAGCTCTGTTTTCTATCTGTAACCACACAACTGTAGTTTTGAAATTTAAGATACCTTTTGCATTTTACGTCACAAAAACAAAACCTCTGAATATCATTACATTCATTAACTACTTTTGATGAAATGTATCATATGTAAGCACATTCTCAAATGCAAATAATGAAGGGTGCCTAGAGAATTGGGCTATTAAATCCCAAGATTATCCCTCTGACAAATCTAGTAGTACCAGTTACAACATTAGTACCCTCAGAGCAATAGCCAAGAACAATGTATACCATAAACAGAGTAATAAATACAAAGAAATGATGGGCCAAGCACCACAAGGGACTACTATAATACAAGAGTTGATAAAGAAATGTAGGTATTAACATTTGCTGTCACTTCAAGTAGGGGGAACAATCTCCAATTAAATTGCACAATTGGAAAGTCTATATCTGATTTATTAAGGTATATAGTATAATAAACAGTTAATAAGTAAGCACATCCTTAGAAGCAGTTGCGAAAAACAAACAGCAGCATATTTATTATAATCTTATGTTAGTAACACGCTATGCATTTCTATAGCCTAAGCTACAAGAGCAGACCTGGTCATCAAGCATCATTAAAATGAGAGAAATCAACACTTGGAAGAAGAAAACATTCAGGCATGATATTTACAGACAGATTATGTAAGCATATCACATTCCACATAAACACCAATACGAAAGGTTAAAATAAAAATACATTACTGTGAAAGCTTGCTGCTCCTTTATTTTAATAAAGTAGTGTTTTTATTGTTCTCCTGCGATGACTTTTTATTTTTTTCATTTATCCTTTAGTATGTGGCTCAGAGTTTGTCTGGTGGAACTGCCTAGAGCTTTGGAACTGTATTGTCAGTACTATCAGCAAAGTAAGATTATACATTCAGGTACTTTTTAAGTGTGCATTTGATTATGCCTGCACATATGGAGATATGGGGAAAGTAACAGGTATGGGATAAAGCTGATCCAGTATTTATCTGCAAAGTGTAGAAATTACAATATATGTTAAAAAAATAAACAAGGTGATTACATTAATTTGTCATCATAAGCTTTGATCAGTTATTAGATGACTAAGAAGCTGAGTAAACACAGTTCCAAAACAACCAGTATGCATATGAAATTATCACAACTGTTTTAAACAAAACAACAGTTATAAAATATTGAAGCCATTGCAGAAATTCTAAGCATTGCATAGGATAATTAAGTGATTGGTTCTTTGTGTGGACTGGTAAAATGTTTAGTAGGCAATAGTTTGTAACCAAACATATTTGGCTTATCAGAGAATGAAAAACTGAAAAGATTCATCTGCGACATAGACTGAATGAAATTTGATGCTGCAAACATGCATTTGGACACAGACAACAAACTACAGGAGATGATTTTAAAAAAACGCAAAATGGCATATCCTAAAGTCTCTGGTTCAAGGTCATGCAGCATTTAGCATGATTTCTTCTTCTGTTGATGACAGATTGTAAACTTGCATGGCAAGATGACTCCTGCTCCTAGTCATGGAAGTCTCAGATGTATAGAGCTCCACCCTGATATTTGAGCTTCTGGAACAAATTAAATTGCAAAAAAAAAAAAAAAAAATGTTCCCTGCCATTCCTGGAACTAGTGTAGTCCAGATACAAATTTGCTGTATCCAGGACTGTTTGTAAGCTTCTGAGCGGTGCCAAAAAGTCTGCTCTTCAATTTTTCCCTTAGATCTGCTAGTTCTCTCCTCTCCTGCATTTTTACTAGCTTATTAGTCTAGCACTTTACCAAACTTCTTGCAGCAATTATTGTAGCACACAAAAGTGCTACCAGCACTAAACATTCTACAAGGAAACAGCTCCAGTAGTTATTATTAATGCCCACCCCTCCAGGCATGTCTAAAGGTAAGTTCCCTGTGCCTTCTCCTATTAACCTGGTGAGCTTGGCAACCTGAGGCAATGTAGCAACTGCTGCATGTACACTGACAACCCTTTCCTCTTACCTTCCAACACTCAGACTTGCGAGAGATGCACTTATATATCCAAAATTGAAACCACACACTTTCCAGCCAAGACCAGAATAGCTGGTCAAGAGGAAAAGGTCAACACTTGCACCAGACCACATGGAACACATATCCCTCCAGAACACACACAGCAATGCCTTCACATAAAAACACAAACCACGCACCCACCTTCGTGGAGGATCTCAATAAAAATCTACCCAAACAGCAGAGACCTCCAAGGCAAAAACACAATTGACCACCACAACACAACACTAATCATGAGACACATAACACTCCTAAACAGTGTGCCACTCAACCAAAGCCCCTAAGGCAAAACAACATTCCCAACACACTAGTCATAGGTGACTCGATGGTGAGGCACACTGATGTCCCACTCACTAGGTTGTATAAAGAGACAGTAATAGTCAGCTGCTTGACAGGTGCCAGGATCCGCCACATAATGCACGCACTCAGGTCCCTCAACAACAGGTACAGATATAACTCTGTTATTGTACATGTGGGTGTAAATGACCTGAGACGTACCTCCCTGGACTACATGAAAAGAGACATGAAGTAGATCTCGGATTATGTAATCCAGACAGGTATGACTCTAGCCCTGAGCAGTCTCCTACAATCACCCAGAATGATACCACAGTACAAGCAGAAAATGATTGATTTCAACAATTGGCTAAGTTTCTGGTGTCATTCTAAGGGGATCCAGTATCTGTCTGCCTGGGATAACATGATTGACAGACCTCGATGCTTTGCCAGAGAGGGCCTGCATCTGTCACCTGTGGGCTTCCAGGTACTGACCAAGGCTCTTGCCACCCCTATAGTGTCACCACCGTAACAGCTACAAACAAATGCAATCTGAGGGTCATACTGCTCAATGCTAGAAGTCTAAATCTCAAAATGCACTTGCTTGAAGCACTCCTTAAAATGGAGAACATTGACATTTGTGCTGTAACAGAGGCCTGGTTCAAGGCAGCAGAAAACATCCCTGCACTACCAGGCTGTAACTCATTCCACAACTTTTGGTCCCTGAAATTGTACCGAAGCTCCAAAGGTGGTGGTGTTTCCATATTCATAAAGGATGCGCACACCTACAGACTGGTAGCCCATCATAACGCATCAGAGATACTTCAGGTGCAGCTAACATTGGGTAAGACAGCAATTCAGGTCATAGTCTGCTATAGGTCCCCAACTATGACTCAAGACTCACACTCCATGTTCCTAAGCACCCTGGAGAATATTAGGGTCCAACCTACCACTCTCATACTGGGCGACTTCAACTACCCCTCCATTAACTGGGAAAACTACTCATGTACCAATACACTTGCCCAACGTTTCCTGGAATACATTAATTCCAATGCCCTGGATCAGCTCATTCTTACCCCCACTAGAGATAGCAACATCCTTGACCTGGTCATTAGTAACATGGGTGACTGTTGCTCTATACCAATAGTCAACTCTTCCCTGGTTAGATCTGACCATAAACTAATCACCCTGGAAATCCACATCCCTCCTACCCCCCCCCCCCATCCCCACAAAGGTAACCATCATAACAAACTTCTCCAAAGCTAACTTTGGGCTCCTAAAAACAGAGGTGGCTAACTTCACGGCACCCATGCAATTGGAGAACAACTGCATGACCACTGAATCATACACTAATACCCTGTACAAACACATACACTAATGCATGGATCTCGCCATACCCAATAGAACCAAGATGCTCTCCTCCAAAAAAGGAAGCCAATGTGGTGGTCCCCTGCCATAAACAAACTGTACAAAAGAAGGAGGAAACTGATGTGAAATAAGGTGAAGTCCCAAGACTGCAAAAACTCCCTTATCAGCCTCAACAAAAAGATGAGATCCCTCTTCAAATCCTCTAATGCTAGCTATGAAAACAGAATTGCAACAGATAGTAAAGACAACCACAAGGTCTTCTATAGTTATGTAAAGAATCTCCAGGGCAATACCCAGATTTGCTCGGAGCTGTTGCACAATGGCACCTCTTATACTGAGCCAACAGATATTGCCAATATACTGGCCGACAGATTCAATGCCATCTTTACCCCCCCCCCAAAGGACCAATCACAACACCAGTAGATTGTCAGGCACCCAATATTACTGCTGCACAGGCTAAAACAGCACGGTCCAAGGCCAAGAATACAGTTTCTATGTGACCTGACAATATCCCTGGCTGTGTTCTACATAAACTACAGAGTGAACTGTTCACTCGCAGCATCACCTCAGGCTTTGTCTCTACTGAATGGCGCACTGCTACAGTCATCCCTCTGTACAAAGGAAGAGTGACTACAGACCCCAGGAATTATTACCCCATTAGCCTGATGAGTCTGATATGTAAAACTATGGAATACATTATCATGGACCTAATAAACAAGTATATAGGGAATCTCCAAACTCTGGATACTACACAGTTTGTTTTTGTGAAGCGTAGATCATGCCTGCTCAACCTGGTCAACTTCTTTGAGTCAGTCACCAGAGCTGTGGATGAAGGCAAGGTGGTTCATACAGCCTACCTTGATCTGGCCAAGGCCTTTGATACTATTCCCCGCTCAAGAATCATAGAAAAACTCACTAAGCTAGGCATCAACCCCTATATCACTAAGTGGGTTGCAAACTGGCACACAGATAGAACCCACAGTGTGAAAGTAGCTGACTCCAAGTCAGACTGCCGACCAGTCATGAGTGGAGTCCCACAAGGTTCGGTCCTGGGTTCTCGCCTGTTTGGTATCTACTTCTCTGAAGTCCAGGCCAACAGGAATGGACTCTGGCTGACAAAGTTCGCAGACTATTGCAAGTTGGGAGCCATAATTAACTCCCTAAGTGATGCTGACATCCTACAGAAAGCCCTCACTGAGACCAACAACTGGTGTCAGAACCATGGACTTAAGCTCAATGCCAAAAAAATGTGTCATCATCCCCTTTGGGAAAAACCCGGTTCCCATGAATTACCACATCGATGGTAGTCCACTGAACACAGAAGGCATCATAGGAGATCTGGGAACACAGGTTGACAGCAACCTCTCTTTTGACCACCACATTGCCACTGTGGTCAGAAAGTCCTTCTATGTGGCACATCTCATTACTAAGGGTTTTGCATCCAGGAAAAAAGAGGTCATTGTCTCCCTCTCCTCTTCCCTCATTAGGCCAATCATCGAGTACAATGTCCTAGTTGGCCTGTACCTCACTAGACACCTGCAACAACTAGAGAGGCCACATAAGTACCTCACAAATAGGATTCTAGGCCTTAAACAGTTGTTCTATATGGACAGACTCAAAAAACTCCAACTTTTTTCTGTCTCATATCGCCTACTTAGAAGTGATTTCTGCTTGACTTACAAAGCCATGTCTGACTCAGCTCTGTTAGAAATGCTACATCTAAAGAAATCCCAATCCCTCCACACTACACGCTCCAGAGACCTCAACCTCATTACCACAATCAACAGAGCAAGCTGGAGGGACAGGTTCATAACACAGAAACTGCCCATGCTATGGAATAAATTTCCCATACATGTGAAGTGGAGCACCTCACTTGTCGTCTTCAAGAGAAATGTTGATGAGTGGATGGGAAATAGAAAATTCACCCTGGGGATCAATTCAGTGGCTCTACTCGAGAGAAACACTGGAAACTAAGGTTGGGTGGCATGATGCCAGGGTAATCCTATGGGCTAGGCTTGTAAAGGCTCCAGAGCCATTAGCCTAGTAAACACCTATGAACCCATGACTAGGGTTCAAATCTATTTCCATTTGTAATTATAGAGGGATATAATTTCAGTCTGAGGACAGGAGAGTGGAGTACTTTGATGGCTTCATTCAATATCCATACCTTGTCACCTTGTCTGCAGTGGGGATTTGAATGTAAGGTAGAAGCAGGTCAGGTTCTTTCTTTGTTTTCTGATGAAGAGGTAGCTGCAGTTTTCACTGCACTGACAAATGAACATTTATCAGAAGAAGACCAATCTCTCAAAAAACTGTTCAGCATCTATCTAATGTGCAGCAAATGAAAAAAAGCTGTATCCCTCTTGTTAAATTCAAAGTGACCATTAAGAGAAATTGGGCTCCAAAGCCAAGTTCAGTGTTGCTGAAGTAAGTGGGTTAGGGGTTTCCTTTTAAAAAGAGCAAGGTTGTACTATAATCTGATGGTATCCTGACAGGCAATCTTGAAACCTTTAAATTAGTTCCCAGTTCTCTTGTATTGTGAGCAGTCCTTTCCCTGTTATTAATGTCTAGGCATTTGTAGACAAAATGTTACATGACATTGTTGTTACAGTGTTTGGAAGTTATCCAATGACCCAGAAAAATAAGTGGAGTGGTTACCTCATTTAATAGCAAACAGAGTGCATTTCTGAATTAATTAAAGAGAGATGCTAACTTCTACTTTTTTAGGTAGCCCAAGATTCTGTAATTGTTGTTGTGGACTGTGGGTCGGATTCACGAAGGCTTGCACGTAGTCTAAGAGTAGAGTAAGAGTCCAGCAAGCCAACATGTCTGCCGAGCGATCCAGGAACAGCCGGCAGGTGTGTGCAACAGATCTCCTAACTAGTCCTACACGGACAGGGTTGAATGCAAATTACCTCAATTGCAGGTGAAACCATGCAAATGAGGTAAATTTGCAATCCAGGAAACCCAAACCTGTCCGAGTAGGAGAGTGTTATCTGCAGAAATGTACTCAGTTGTTAACTGAGTACGGTTCTGCAAATAGCAAAATGGAGCCGTGTCAGCAGTAAAAAAAGCATGCATTCACAGGAGGAAGCATGCCAATGGACAAAAATACATCCATTGTCAATGGGAAGTGATGCAAAATAAAAAAAAAAAACTTTTTTTTTTTTAAACCCGATCACCGGGTTTAACCTTACGCAGCGCTGCGCAAGAAAACGCACGCGCCCTAAAAGCAGAAAATTAATACTTAAGATCCACAAATGTGGATTTCATAGCTAAAGTGAATTTACAATGCAAGTGAATGGCAGGCTGAAGACAACATGGCCACCGAGTAGAGGTTGCTAAGGGGAGAAGCTCAGTCTAAGAGATGTAACTAAGCATTAGTAGGCAATCCTATGCAAATGAGAGTTATGATAGTGAATCGCAAGTTCACATAGCAAATGAGCACATTCAGTGGAATGTAGGAGTAGGATAAGGGGAGTAACAGAGTAGAAGATAGGTGACATCACCAGGGGGCTATGTATGAAAGGAGTGCACATTTCTACAGATGCATATTTAGTACATCAATCATGTGAATGAAAATCAAAAAGCATCAGAAAGAAATTTCTTTTCCCAGTACCCCATAAAGAAGTTAGCCACTGATGCTCTGCAAGGTGACCCCATGGCTACACCTTTTTTCTGCAAAAAACATTTCTTATCAAACAAGAAATAGTTACATGATAGAACAACATCCAAGATCTCAGTAACTAGGTAAATTTCTGTTTTGGAAGCTCCAAAGTCACCAAGTAAAAGAGCTAACCATTCCAAAGCTTCCTGGTGGGGGATGGAAGTATATAAGTCGACCACATCGATGGTGAGAAAATTATTCTCACCATCGAACGGCAAACCATTAATACATTCAAGAAAGACCAAGAGTCCTTACATACCCTAGGAAGATGTTTCAAATACTTAGAAAGAATCTTATCAACTAGTTTAGCACTTGGATACGTCATTGAACATCTTCCGTCAACTAAGGCCCTCATAGGTGGATTGTTATGTTTGGCATTCCTAAGGTCCATAAGGATGTTAACAATCCACCTATGAGGGCCTTAGTTGACAGAAGATGTTCAATGACGTATCCAAGTGCTAAACTAGTTGATAAGATTCTTTCTAAGTATTTGAAACATCTTCCTAGGGTATGTAAGGACTCTTGGTCTTTCTTGAATGTATTAATGGTTTGCCGTTCGATGGTGAGAATAATTTTCTCACCATCGATGTGGTCGACTTATATACTTCCATCCCCCACCAGGAAGCTTTGGAATGGTTAGCTTTTACTTGACTTTGGAGCTCCAAAACAGAAATTTACTAGTTACTGAGATCTTGGATGTTGTTCTATCATGTAACTATTTCTTGTTTGATAAGAAATGTTTTTGCAGAAAAAGGTGTAGCTATGGGGGTTACCGGAGCATCAGTGGCTAACTTCTTTATGGGGTACTGGGAAAGAAATTTCTTTCTCCTCTATATGATGGCCCCTGTTAGATTTTACACGAGATACCTCGATGACATTTTTATCTTATTCGGTAGTTACACCGGCTTGTACTGCTGACTTATTAAACAGTACAACGGAATTTCACGATTCACATTCAGGTTTTCTGTGACAGACATTGATTACCTTGATGTGAGACTGCGTAAGGAGGGTGATATGAATGCTTATGCCTCAAATGTAGAAGCCGCGTGCTGCAATTCTTTCCTGTTTGCCAGCATCCTTTAAACAAAAGAGAGCTATTGTAAAGGGTCAGCTGGTTAGAGCAGGAGAATGCAGCACGCTGGCTGACTTTAGAGTGAATGTGAACAGCTCGGTAACATGTTTTAACAGAGGCTATCCGAGACATCTGATTGATGAGCTCACTGAGGTCCTTAACAAGAGATTAAGTGGGTTTTTTAAACCCATTTTACATCAAATCCAAACTAGAATTGATCCCTTGACACCAGTTATGCCAATTTCACCTAATAATACAACTGATTTACAACTTAGTAACATCAGTCCTAACAATGGACGTGACTTTTCTCTGAGTTACGTCACTACTTATAGCTTCAGTTCAGGAGCCATCATGGCCATAATACGGAAGAACTGGCAATTTATTTTGAGTAATCCTGTTTTATCAGAAAAATTAGGTTTATCACCTAATTTTACCTTTAAAAGGAACAATAATCTCAAAGAACTCTTGCAAAGAGACCTGCACAGCAAAGAGTTCAACAAAAGGACTGGTATGTCCACATATGGATTTTGTAATTGGTGCCATAAAGTTAGGACGGGTCAGACTTACAGAATAAGAGATAGGAAGTACACTATAAAATTCCCACTTAATTGTGAGAGTAAATCTATAGTGTATGTGGCCTTCTGTGAGTGCTGCCGTCCTTCTATATGTAAGACCGATCAGACTGAATCGGGTCTACGAACATATGTATGCTATAAAGAAAAAAGTTGAGACCAACGCTTTAGCAAAGCATGTGGACAGTTTTCCAGGCCATGGTTTTTCATTTATGGCCATTGACCAAGTGACAACTAACATTCGCGGGGGTCCTATTCCATTGCTTCTGGAAACCCGCGAGTTGGAGTGGCAGTTAAGAACTGATGCCTTTTGTCACCCAGGGCTCAATGAAAACTGTAACATCTCTGCAGTCTTGAGATTAAGAAGTTACTTAAGGTAGCGTTACTAATAGTATAGACAGTGGTTTGTTTGCTTACTTTTATATATAGTAGTGGCTTACAATTAAATCCTTGAAAGTTTTTGAATTAAATTTACTTTAGACATAATAATATTATTAATTCAAGAATGTCCTGTTGGCCTGTTATTGTTGATTGGGTATATGGTAAAGTTCTATATTGCCCTATACAATATGACTTAAGAATTGAGCATTTATAATATTGAATTAACTTTTTATTCTTTTACTTTTTTGTCATAATATGACTATATATATTTTTTATTGCCTTATTGTTATTATAACCATTTAGTTGTCACAATTTCAAAGTATTTATTTTTATTTGAAGTTAAATTAATTTATCTTAATTATATAGGAACATGTTCCGTGATTAACTGTGATGTCATTTCCTCTAATGGTGTTATTTATACTGAGCGTGCTTTAATATGGTTGTCTTTTTTATATTTCTCTCTGAAGAAGCCACACTATTTTGGTGGCGAAAACGCTTGTCAAAATAATAAAATTGCATTAAGATTTTACTATCTGGTTGTCTGCTGGTGCAAGGAGTCCGTTCCTTTTTATTTTATTACCACAATCAACAGAGCAAGCTGGAGGGACAGGTTCATAACACAGAAACTGCCCATGCTATGGAATAAACTTCCCATACACGTGAAGCGGAGCACCTCACTTGTCGTCTTCAAGAGAAATGTTGATGAGTGGATGGGAAATAGAAAATTCACCCTGGGGATCAATTCAGTGGCTCTACTCGAGAGAAACACTGGAAACTAAGGTTGGGTGGCATGATGCCAGGGTAATCCTATGGGCTAGGCTTGTAAAGGCTCCAGAGCCATTAGCCTAGTAAACACCTATGAACCCATGACTAGGGTTCAAATCTATTTCCATTTGTAATTATAGAGGGATATAATTTCAGTCTGAGGACAGGAGAGTGGAGTACTTTGATGGCTTCATTCAATATCCATACCTTTTCACCTTGTCTGCAGTGGGGATTTGAATGTAAGGTAGAAGCAGGTCAGGTTCTTTCTTTGTTTTCTGATGAAGAGGTAGCTGCAGTTTTCACTGCACTGACAAATGAACATTTATCAGAAGAAGACCAATCTCTCAAAAAACTGTTCAGCATCTATCTAATGTGCAGCAAATGAAAAAAAAGCTGTATCCCTCTTGTTAAATTCAAAGTGACCATTAAGAGAAATTGGGCTCCAAAGCCAAGTTCAGTGTTGCTGAAGTAAGTGGGTTAGGGGTTTCCTTTTAAAAAGAGCAAGGTTGTACTATAATCTGATGGTATCCTGACAAGCAATCTTGAAACCTTTAAATTAGTTCCCAGTTCTCTTGTATTGTGAGCAGTCCTTTCCCTGTTATTAATGTCTAGGCATTTGTAGACAAAATGTTACATGACATTGTTGTTACAGTGTTTGGAAGTTATCCAATGACCCAGAAAAAATAAGTGGAGTGGTTACCTCATTTAATAGCAAACAGAGTGCATTTCTGAATTAATTAAAGAGAGATGCTAACTTCTACTTTTTTAGGTATCCCAAGATTCTGTAATTGTTGTTGTGGACTGTGGGCCGGATTCACGAAGGCTTGCACGGAGTCTAAGAGTAGAGTAAGAGTCCAGCAAGCCAACATGTCTGCCGAGCGATCCAGGAACAGCCGGCAGGTGTGTGCAACAGATCTCCCTAAACTAGTCCTACACGGACAGGGCTGGGATATGCAAATTACCTCAATTGCAGGTGAAAACCATGCAAATGAGGTAAATTTGCAATCCAGGAAACCCAAACCTGTCCGAGTAGGAGTAGTGTTATCTGCAGAAATGTACTCAGTTGATAACTGAGTACGGTTCTGCAAATAGCAAAATGGAGCCGTGTCAGCAGTAAAAAAAGCATGCATTCACAGGAGGAAGCATGCCAATGGACAAAAATACATCCATTGTCAATGGGAAGTGATGCAAAATAAAAAAAAAAAACTTTTTTTTTTTTAAACCCGATCACCGGGGTTTAACCTTAGCGCAGCGCTGCGCAAACGCAATGCGTCCTAAAAAGCAGAAAATTAATACTTAAGATCCACAAATGTGGATTTCATAGCTAAAGTGAATTTACAATGCAAGTGAATGGCAGGCTGAAGACAACATGGCCACCGAGTAGAGGTTGCTAAGGGGAGAAGCTCAGTCTAAGAGATGTAACTAAGCATTAGTAGGCAAGCATATGCAAATGAGTTATGATAGTGAATCACAAGTTCACATAGGAAATGAGCACATTCAGTGGAGTGTAGGAGTAGGATAAGGGGAGTAACAGAGTAGAAGATAGGTGACATCACCAGGGGGCTATGTATGAAAGGAGTGCATCTCATTGGAGCAGAGTGACATGTGGCAGCTTACATTTACATAATAGTGAAAGAGGTGTGTCAACAGGTAGGCCAGTTAAAGTCAAGAAACCGAAGGTGTATGCTGTGGATAACACCAAAGTTCTTGCTGAGCGTACATGCACGAATGTGCGCGGCAGTAAACCCGAGTAAGACAGTGTGCGCACGTGCAAGCGTGTGGGCACACGTGTAGGCTTGAGTAAACATATGTAAAGCTGTGTAAACAGTTGTAAGCGCATTTGCGCTGGTGTGCATGTGTTTTGACAGGAATAAGCAAGTTGTAGTCCGTGTAAGCATGTGTGCGCACGTGTGAGGTGGTGTGTGTGTGTTTGCACTCATTTGCGCAGAGCTGCCCCCTGAGGAAACAGAAAGGGAAAAGGAAGTACAACAAATAGTAAGAAGTTAACCAGGGAGTACTAGCAGAACTAGCAGATGAAAACAATCAGAATCAGCCAATTACACAGGCATTACACTAGCCCAGCCCAGCCCAGCACTCAAAACCCAGCTAAAAACATTCCAGTATGTATTTCTCAGACACACTGCAACACTGCAGTAAGCTAATAGAAGTGAAAACTGAAAAAGCTTCACTGAGACAAAGAAATGTTAGGGGCTGCCATTGCTGTCATAAGGCAACATATGCAATATGCTGAGGGTGGTGACAATGCAAATGCTGCTGAGCAACCCACAGTGAGGAGACGGAAAAGAGTGTACAGGCCTAGGGTAACCTACCAGGGGCTACATGAGCTGGAGATAGTGGAGCACTTTAGAGTGGAGAGAGAACTCATGCAGCAAATTGTTGAGCTGTGGAGGCCACGCCTCACACACAGAACCAACAGAGGGGAACCCATCCCAGTGGAAACCAAGGTATGTGTTGGCCTAAGAATATTAGCAACAGGTACCTTCCAGAGACCAACTGGTGATATGATGGGGATTTCACAGGCATCAGCATCAAGGGTACTGCACCATTTCCTGAATGCCATGGCAGCACGTCGGTGATCATGTATATTTCCCCAATTCCCATGAGGTATTGGCCAGCAATATGCGTCTCTTCCAGCAAATAGTAGAATACCCTGAGGTAGTGGGTGCAATAGACTGCATGCACATTTGCATCAAAGCACCAGCCGGTGAGCGGGGTAGGGTCTACTATAACCGCAAGGGTTAACCCTCCATCAACTGCCAGGTCATGTGTGATGCCCAGGGCATAATAATTAATGTGTGTGCTGGCTGCCCTGGAAGCTACCATGACTCCCATATCTGGCATCTGACACAGCTGTACCAGACATTTGCCAATGGGGACATCCCACATGGTCACCTAGTGGGAGATGCTGGATACGCACTTGAGCCGTGGCTGATGACACCCATCAGAAATGACACACACCTGAACAGGAACGCCATAATGAGATACATGCACAAACACGAAATGTAATCGAGCATGTGTTTGGGCTGCTCAAGTCACGGTTCCAGTGCCTGGACACATCTGGTGGAGCCTTGCAGTACTCACCAACTACATGTACCCAAATAGTCATGGTATGTGCTATGCTACACAATATGATCCTGCAAAAACAGCTGCAGCAGGAGCAGCATAGGGCCGGGCACAACAGCCCCCCACCATTTCCAAGGCCATCACAGGCAGAGCGTGACTTGGAGGAGGAACAACCTGAGCCAGCCCCAGTAGGCAGAAGGAGGCATGCCCAGTATGCTTTGGCCTTGGCAAAGAGGCAATGCATAGCATATACACTGGCTCAGTAGGAACCCTGGAAATTACACCTCTCTCTGACTTGCACATATAGTAAAAGTGATGCCTAACTTGACACTACCTGTTAACAAACATGTATAAGGAGTGTAAAATGTGCATCCAACATAGGCAGCCCTGCAACACCACCTGAGGCATGATTGCTATGTGTTAAGCAATATAAGGCACTGCTAAACAGCTCTCACCACTATTTAGTATATGTGAACATAATTGCACACACTAAGTAGCACAACTACAGGCAATGTTCAGCAATATTGTGCACTGTCAGCAATGTTGGGCAACATTGAGCAATGTTGTGCAAGTCTGGTCAAATGTGGGTATAGTTCATCAAAAGCAGATTAACAGGTTTATATTTGCTTCACTTTTCTTGAAGCAGTCTGTCCTGCCATGTATGAAAATATGAAGCAGTAACAGTCCTCGAACCCAGGATACAGTGCACTATAGTCAGAGAACAAAACCACTAAACCATAACAGTATGTCAATGGTCAGCTTGCATGAAAAAATGTTGATAAGTCAATGCTAAGTATCTAATGGAAACTCTGCATGCATAGCATAATCCCTGTCGAGTCAAGACACAAAGGTGAGGCCTGCAGTAATAATAGAACCTGATATTCAACACACATATAGTATAAATGTTAATATTGGTAATGTTCACACACATCAACAAACATAGTGGACCTCAGGCAGCAACATACTGCAAGATCACACTGGGCATGCTCACACACTTGAAACTATGAGACAAATGTCAGGCAACAAAACACTGAAAGTCTGAACTGGGCATGCTCACACACTTAGGTAAAGTTTGAGTACAGCAGTGGGCCACACATATCCCACAGTTGCAAGTGTCAACCCAGGAACCTTGCACTATTCACCAATCCACCATGTGCACACAGTGATATGACAACAGACACAATATAAAATAGTGAAATACTGTCACAATCAAATATGTTATGCAGAAACCTAGGTTGTTCATAGGAAGTGGTAAAGCAAAGAAGAAACAAAACCTGCAATCGGTACCATCACTGAACAATGTGCATCCTGAACATTAGCATAGGTTCAGAGGTTGACACTAGGCTATCTGCCCTAGGGTATGTAGAAGCCTAGGCACAGTGTGTTTGTAGTCTGCAATCACGCTAGATCAGTAGACTGTGCCTGTCAATAGTAGGTCACAAAAGATATCTCACACATGTTCATTTCATTCTGCCTCTGTCTAGCAAGGACCCATAACATATCCCAGGGCTAAACATACGATCACCCATCCACCTGTGAAGATGTCACCTATAGGTGTTCAGCATGGGTCTGTGCATATGTGGTACTGTGATCACATTCCTGATTGAGTGGAGCCTCTGTGATGGTAATATGCCCCTCCAGCATGTCCTATTAACATCAGTGCTCATGTACCTGTCCCTGGAGCATGTAGCTGTAAGGGACTTTGATATCCTCACGTGGAGCCTATCCATCAATGCTGTGATGGACATGGCATCAAAGAAAAGGCACAGACTGCATCCAAGTAGGCAGTAAGCAACCAAGGAGAGCTGTGGTCACCATAGCCAAACTGTGCATACCATCTGTGTGAGTCCCTAGATCCACTTGGTATGTAAATCTGTGTACAGTCCAGTTGCTGCAGGTGTTGGGCAAGGTACATCCGAAATGGGCCATTGTATCCAAGCATGTGCCAGATAACTACAGGGTCACAATGACCACACCTGATCTGGATGTAAAACTGTATGGGATAAGGTTGCCTAAATAGAAGGTGTGTCCAACAACATTGGCAATGTGAATGTCATAGGCAAGAGTACTATGTATTCATGTATACAAATCACAAACCACACACACTGTACATGATGTATCATCACCTATGTGGTAATGTGTGTGCACGATGTTACTACCAAAGGTGATGACTATGCATCTAAAGTAAGGTAGCTGTAGGCCATGGCTCTGGCACAAGTCAGCCATCTCTGTGAGACCCTTTCTGAGGATGCCTGTGCCAGCTGTGGAGTTGAATATGGCGCACAGTTTGCAGCCATCTGCAAACATGGTCATCCATATTCCCCCTGTGTTAGCCAGTATGTATCAGAAATATATACAGAACAAGAGAGGTCCCAGGACTGAGCCCTGTGGGATGCCACATGTAACTGGTGTATAGTCAGACATGGCACCTGCAATACTGACCATGTATGTGCTACCCATGATCCAGTTAGCAATCCAGATTGTGACATATGTGTAGATATTGAATCCGGTGATCTAATGTGTATAGGCCAAGTGGGGTATTGTGTAGCAGTGGTGTGCGAGCTCCAGGTAGGCTGTGTGGACAACCCTGTGTATGTCTATGGACCTGTTAACTGTTTAAAGACATCAAACATCTACAAGAGGCAAGATATGCCCACAGCAACACCAAATTGTGTAGGATCCAGTGTCTGTAGGTTCATAATGTGTACGTGTATGTGTT
Organism: Protopterus annectens; assembly: GCF_019279795.1. Lineage (NCBI taxonomy): Eukaryota > Metazoa > Chordata > Ceratodontiformes > Protopteridae > Protopterus > Protopterus annectens. The sequence goes on along the minus strand of NC_056730.1, from coordinate 670,553,998 downwards.
CCATGATGGTACACTCATTAGCATAGCAGACCAGGATAGTTAGGCATATATTGTGATAATGTCCAGGGTCCCTTGTGGCACCAGCACTGTGTAGCGGGTACACCGTAGCTGTACGCCATTCCATGGGTACACATCCTGTAGTAACTGTGATATTGAACAGTGACATAATGTGAGTGTGAAGTTTGTCAAGAATCTCGTGTATGCCACAGTCTTGGACACTATCTGGTCCCACTGATGCTGTGTTGTCTGCTATGGAGAGGGCAGCACACACGTGTTTAACTGTGATGTCAGGGAGGCTACACCCTGTTGTGATGGACATGTGCACTGCAGGGGAGATGGTGGGGAAACATTACCAATGAACCTGTTGTCCAGGATGTTGGCAATGTCAGTGGGTTTACTGTATCATTTGTAATTATGCAGTAACTCACAGCATATCTGTGAGTTCCCACCCAGGTCTCTGACATAACTAAATAAGGCCTTGTGATTGTCCACAGTGTCTGTTGCAAGTGTCCGTTAGAAGTGGGCCTTAGATGAATAAACAACTGATTGTAGCTATACCATAGTACTGATCAGAGATGCCCACCAGATTGTGATTGTGCTCCATAATGTAGTAGCCTTCTCCTGTCCATGTACAGCTCAGTAATGGCCGTGGTCCAGCAGACAGGTCCCCTGCCTTTGGAGGAGTGAGTGTTGTAGTTATCTGGGATAGCATGATCCATGAATTCCAGTAGTTGTCCATAGAATGTGCTTGTAAAGTATGTAGTTGTCTGAGCCGTAATTAACACAGTCCCAGCATCACTGAGGGATACCACCTCAGTTTGTACAAGTGTGATGTTTGCTCATGAGAAGTATGTCACTGAGATCACATAGGATGTGTGTGTGTATGGGATATGTATGTCTAGTGAGATGAATGTATGTTCCAACCTTAACAATTACAGGTATACCTCTGTTGTGGAACATAGAGTCCCCATGTGTGTGATGATCAGGTACCACATGTATAACCCCCTGTGGGTGTGGTGACCAGGTCTGCCTTAGCATTTGAGTGTAACAATCTTAGCAACTGTTGTTCGAGGGTGTCACTGCTTGAGTGGTACACCCAGTCAATGTGTGCGTATTTTAAGTCACACGATATAATGGTGTTTGGTGAGACATTCACATTCCCCAGTGTTCCCAAGAATAACGACTGTTGTGCCCATGTTTGGGAGTGTGGTCTGTAACAGTCTACAAACTGAAATGCAGTTTTGACCACTCTCAGTTGCACATGTATATTCCCCAATGCTTTGTGTACTGCTACCAACCTGGAGGTGTGTGTATGAATGATGTATATGGAATCCCCCCTATTGTTTTTGTCCAGACCGAGTCCTGGGTCCAAAAACCATGGTATGACGTAAAACATGTTAGTGCTGCTGTGCTTTTGTGAGCCTGAACCAGGTGTTTGTTACTGCACATATACCGACAGATTCCATACTGATGTGAGTCCTGAGTGCATGCGCTCTGAGGGTTAGACATCAGTTGTTGAGCACCATCACTCTCCATTTCCTGTACCCTGTAATGTCTATGGCTGTGGTTATGTCATCCGACCCTTGCCTCAAACAGCCACTATGTGTGTGTCAAGAGCCTAAGGCAGTCTGTGAAAGCCTAGGAGTGACAGCTGCATGGCGTCCATAGCGAATGTGCATGGCATGTTGAGCACGTAATCCCAGGCTGACAGACACTGGATCCCCTGTGAATGACAACAATATGTTAGGCAACTGTTAAAACTGATCATGTCATCTGTATACTGTGACATAGTACTTGTTGAGGGTAAGATGCTACACAAGGTCAGGGTCATACTGTCCTGGCCTACATGATCAGAGAGCCCCTCTATGTCTCTTGTCATGTAGTCCAGGGAGGAACGTCTGAGGGTCTACACACCGGAATGCACAGTGATGGAGCCATACTTGTACTTGCATTGGACTGTCAACAGTGCATGTGTCATGTGGTATATCCTGGCACCTGACACACATCACAAAGTGACCTTCACCTTGTTCAACCTGGTGAGTGGGATGTCAGTGGGACTGACAATTACACTCACCTAATACAGTTGTATGAGGTGTGTTGTGTAGGCCTAAGGGCATTGACTGTCTGGCACAATGACTTTGTGAACTATGTGATGACATGTGTGTATGGTTGTGCGTTAGCAGTTGTTTGTGTGTCTGCTTTGGATGTCTTGGCTGCTTAGGCAGAGTACATTTAGATGCCCCAAGTATGTCATTGTGTGTCAATGTATACGGTTTGCTGTTGTCATAGGTGCATGTGTGACTGTATTTGTGGTGTGTGTGGTTACCTTCACCACCTGATAGACTGTGCCAGTTATGGCTAGGGAGAGCTCAGCCTCCTGTCCGTCTATACAGTTGCACCTCTCACAGATATCTGAGTTAGTTGGTAGGGGGACAGTGTTACCTGTGTACATAAGGCAGTTGTAATAATGCGTCAGAATTCCAATATGCACTATCTGGACTGGAGAGTACACACAAAACCGACCTTTGGACATGCCAGGATATGATGATGACATACACTTTCGACTGATCACAAAGGATCAATAGTGTGTCAAGTGTGTAAAAGAGTATAACAGGGTTTTAGTGTTCAGGTTTGTTGTTGCTGTGGAAAGATAATCTGCAAAGGAGTACAGACAGAAACATTACACCTCCTTTAGCTAGGTGAGAAATATCGATGTACAGTCATATATGTCCTGAGTCAGGGTCAGCTGTACCTGACTGACAATGTCAACATCCTGTCAGACAGGCCCATACATACATATCCACCTCCCAGTGACAAAAGGCCCTAACATCATACCAGGAGATATCACATGCAGAATGTGTAAACTGGTCCCCACAATGCCAAATGAATCCCATCACATGGATAACAATGTTTCCCCATATGTGTCATAAGTGAACGACAGGACAAACAGACACTGCACCCGAACAGTCTGTGAGCACACTCTCTACAGGATCTTACACCATTGAATGTGTTACTGCAACATGTGGCACACCCCACAGGTGTTGGTGCACAACACACCATGGGAACTATATTCATATAAGCCTACGAAGTCCAAAATGCTAGTCCATGGAGTCCGTCATGATTGCAGTCAGGAACAGAGATATTGTAAACCAACAAACACACAACACAAATGTCTGTGGTATGTTCATGAGCACCTCATGTTCCCCCAACCTGCTAGATATCTTGCAAGGCAGCCACCCAGGACAAACATCACTGACAGGAGCATCACAGGTCCCACATAGAGCTTGAATAGCCCTGTACCAACATCACAGACCCATGTGGTATCCATAAAACCTACAATCCGTGCATGAATATGTATTGCCATATGAAGGAATGGTAATATGTCCACAGATAGATCACACCAGGTATGAATTGTGTATTCCTGTTCAAGATGTTCACACCTGCTGACCCACAAGGTTCATTTGTGGGATTGCATAACACTACGTGCACACACATAACCATGTCCAGTCTGATGTCAACAACATACAAACATAGCATGTGAAGAGAGAGCACAAAGTAAAGCATGTGGCGTGTCATGTTAATGCGTATCTCACTAGTGTTATAACATAGTCATGTAGGAGTTTGAGTTCTGCAAACACCTGGGCTGTGTGCATGTCTGTGACTTCCTTTGCGAAGAGTGGCTTTTTTGGAGACTGTGGAAATACATTACGAGTGGTGAATCCCTCTTTGCCAAGTGTGATGATGTTAGCATCCTGCAAATAGAGCTTTTGAAATGAATGCACCCCATAAAGCAAATAGCGTGTTGTGTTAATGCATGTCTCACAAATGTCATAACATAGTCATGTAGGGGTTTAAGTCCTGCAAACGCCAAGTATGTGGGTGTGAGAGTGCATGCATGTTGTGATTTCCTTTGAGAAGAGTGGTGTTTTTGGAGACTGTGGAAATACATTAGGAGTGGTGAATCCCTCTTTGCCAAGTGTGATGATGTCAGCATCCTACAAATAGAGCTTTTGAAATAAATGCACCCAGTAAAGCAAATAGCATGTTGTGTTAATGCGTATCTTGCTAATATCATATCATAGTCATGTAGGGGCTTGTGTCCTGCAACTGCCAAGTGTGTGCATGTGGGGTTGGGGGTGTGTGATTTCCTTTGAGAAGAGTGGCTTTTTTGGAGACTGTGGAAATACATTAGGTGTGGTGAATCCCTCTTTGTCAAGTGTGATGATGTCAGCATCCTACAAATAGAGCTTTTGAAATAAATCCCCCAGTAAAGCAAATAGTGCGTTGTGTTAATGCGTATCTCACTAGTGTCTTAACATAGTCATGTAGGGGTTTGAGTCCTGCAAACATCAAGTGTGTGTGTGTGTGAATTCCTTTAAGAAGAGTGGCTTTTTTGGAGACTGTGGAAATACATTAGGAGTGGTGAATCCCTCTTTGCCAAGTGTGATGATGTCAGCATCCTACAAATAGAGCTTTTGAAATCAATGCACCCAGTAAAGCAAATGGTGCGTCATGTTAATGTGTATATCACTAGTGTCCTAACATAGACAGGTAGGGGTTAGAGTCCTGCAAATGCCAAGTGTGTGTGTATAAGATCTCCTTGAAGAGGAGTGGCCCTTTTGGAGACTGTGGAAACACATTTTAAAAGAGGTACATCCCTCTTTGGAAAGTCAGATGATGTCAGCATCCTACAAATAGTCAAGGAGAACAGAAGTCACCCAACAATGCGTATAGTGTGCCGTGTTAATGTGTATCACTCCAGTAACATATCATAGTTAGGTAGTGGTTTGAATCCTGTGAATGTGTGTGTGTGTGAAACTGCCTTTGAGAGGAGTGGCCATTTTGGAGACTGTGGAAATACATTAGGAGTGGTGAATCCCTCTTTGTCAAGTGTGATGATGTCATCATCCTACAAATAGAGCTTTGGAAAAAAATGCTCACAGTAAAGCAAATAGCGTCGTGTTAATGCGTATCTCACTAGTTTCATAACATAGTCAAGTAGGGGTTTGAGTCCTGCAAATGCTGTGTGTGTGCCACAGGTGGTCAATATAGTGTGCGTTTTGCTTTTACTACGGTATGACACATGTTTTAAACAGTATGTGCATTGCACACATCGGGTATCTGCGTGTCAAATAGATTTGTGTACATGTGACCTCAATCAGTACATAGGTGTGAAGCCTGCATACTACATGAATACATTCGTACCCTTTGGCAGATTGTGCCGCTGCTTTACAGATCATAGGCCACATATGTATGTCTGCATCAAGAATGGCCAATGTAGTGACCCGTGGCCAAGGACACCCCTGCCACACACATCCATGACACGTACTGTAGAGTACTGTGACTGAGGGTAATTGCTGGGGTATATGTTAGACATGTTCATACACAACAATGGCTGGCAATAATGGACAGTCATAATAGGTGTGCACCAGTCCTGTGGATATGCATGCAGGCCCCTAATGTGTTATGTGAAACACCGAGGGACCCCACAATACCTATGGATATGTGGATACCAAGGGACAGATTACACAACACGTGTCTATCTGTACACATTGGTACCCAACATACGTGTTCAGGGCTACCACCTATGTGGTACTGTCAGGACAGTATGTATAGTAAATGTGGATGACCATGCCATAGACGGCATACTGCTATACAGCATGTATTGGACAACAGGTATCTGTGTGTATGATACTCTTGTGTAGGATGTGAGTCCCATCCGGGGAATGCAGTGTAGGCCAATGCATGCATTACCAGATGTGGATGGACATATCCCTAGTATGTGTGCATGTACTGAACAGGGCTTTATGCCACACAGGTGTGATCCCAGGAATGTGTGGCAGACAATACCACTGGTTACTGTCATAGTATAGTACTGGAAGGATCCAACTGTTACTGAGTTCCCTACAGCTGTGAGTCATTTGTCAGGACATCATCCAATGATTGGTCATAGTCATGCTGTTGAGGTGGTGTATACTGCCAGACTGCAGATCATTGACAGATATCAATGGTATCACCCACAGCATAGTGCCAACCCATGTCATACACACATGTGTACCCATGTTAGTACATATCTGTAGTAGAATGCATACTGGCCATCAAAAGATACCATGAGATGTTAACAATGTGTAGAACAGGGTATGTCCCACATCCCACGTGTCCACTATGCACGTACATGCAGACAGTGCGCACACACCATGTTCACAGATGTATACCTGCTAATTTGTAATGCACACATCACACACGTACTGTCCACTCACTAACACATGCTGTCAACACTGTACACTTCATCCAAGTGGCACATGGGTGGACAATACATACTCAGCCCTAACACTGGTGTAAGCAATGCTACAATGACTATCAGAGCTGTGATGCATAATGCCTGTGCAGACATACCTACTAGGATATCAGTACACCTTCCTGTTGGCAACTTGCTACTATTGCTACACTGTTATTATGTCACCCTGTGCATCAGAACTATGTTAGCCTATTCCTGCATCAATGTGACAGATGACAGGAGATGGCACAGGTGTCATCATGTGCACAGGGTGTGTTGTATGTTTGCCAGAGCCTGACATTGACCCATCCAATTGGCATGTCTGTGTGTGTGTGTGTGTGTGTGTGTGTGTGTGTGTGTGTGTGTGTGTGTGTGTGTGTGTGTGTGAGGGACAACAGTACTGCATGGCCCAATGTTGATGTAATGTGTGCATGTATGTGTGAGCCCTAGTTGTCTGGTAAATGTGTGTGTGTCTGCATGCACACAACTCCACCATGTGGCTGCCATATATGGGTGGTTGTGGGACAGCCACAGACTGTACCTGCTAGGCTGTACAGATCACTGTCTCTGACCATGGACACCGTACCTGTGCCTATCAGGGGTGCTAGGGGCAGTATCAGGTTCCAACCCTGACTGGGTGCTATCATCAGAGGCAGAGGTTTGATGTCTGGACCCATGTCCCTGCTGGGACTGGCCAGCGCCACGTGCACGTGGTCTAGTAGGACGGTCATTGGACAGGCCAGACCCAGCATTGCTGGGGCTGGTACTGCCACTACGGGAGTGGCTGTGATCTGTGGTCCATCCGCGACGAGTGCCAGTTGATGCTGTTGCTGGCGTGCGTCCACGTCAGCCTCTCATCCTTCCCGCACGGTCCTGGCTCATGGCTAACACATTGTGGAGGACATCTAATGTCTCCCTCCAGAGGCTATCAATGACCTCTGTCTAATTCCAGATGGCACCGGCAAGGTCACAGATGCTGTTATTAATAGCAGTGTAATGGGCCCTCTGCACCCTTAGTCCCTGTCGGGTGTACCGTTCCATACGTGCCTGTGCCTGCATTACAGCCCAGAACATTCTTGAGGTTGTAATACCTCTGGGGGCACGTCTGCCAGGGGCAGTACGACCAGTGGTGCTCCCCCGAGAACCCCTGGACATCCGCCTATGTGGTACTGTTCCAGTAATCCAGCTATGGCTGCTGTAAGGGGATGCACGTGCCATAGGTACCACACACTCCTGGTCAATGCCAACTGTATGCTGCCCCTCAGCTACGGCCATTGGTGACGGGGGATGTATTGGCAGTATGAGTGTGCACATAGATGGGATTGACCGCTGTGTACTGTCGATTGGTGGACCAAGGACAGACTCTGTCAGACCTTCCTCTTCCTATGCCACAATACATGTCTCAACATCCCCACTATCAGTGGCAGTGACATCAGGTTCCCTACTACACTCAGCCACGGCTAACACAGCACCTGTGGAAGGAAGACAGGAAATGCATTTTACAATCTGTACATGATGGTAGCATACATGAACACATGAACACATGAACACATGCACACATGCACACATGCACACATGAACCCATGCACACATGCACAGATGCACACATGAACACATGAACACATGCACACATGCACACATGCACACAAATACACTGCTCACCACAGCACATACGCACACACACCAGCAATACAACACATACACAATAGTGGCTGATGGTGGGTGACAGTATCTCAAGGCAAACAGTCACCACACACGTGTCAGCAGGCAGACCATGTGTTGCTCAACACCATGCAGTGCAAGTGTAGACAGCCCTTTCTAATGACATTAAACATGGCTGTGATGCATGTGTGTAGTTGTGCAGTGATTGGCTACACCCTGGAAAACAATGTATACATGGACACTACATTGCTGTGCAAGTATTATCTGCTCTGCAATGTCATGTGCACCATCACTCAATGGTATACATACCATGGCTGCATGTGTCATATGTGTGACACATAGATTGACATGTGTGATGACAGTGTCTGTGTCCATATCACATAATAGTGGGCACAGGTGTAGCAAATGCATGCAATGTACAGACATGGGATGAGTGGTGCATGTAGACGTGAAGGAATCCCAATGCACAACATGGACATTGCACAGTGGTTATGGTGCGTGTGGGACATATTGCATATTTGTTGTTGCCAGCCATGACATGGCATGCTACATGACTGCAACATTTAACACCACACATACCCAATGTGTGTCATGTGACCTATACACCCAAGAGCATTCCAGGACATATATGTGACACTTTGTACAGATGGCGGCTGTTGTGCAAAATGTGTATACTAGCATATGTAAAAACACACACAACATGCTATGCATGGTGTGTATAGGTGCATATGTTTGCACACACACAGAACAATGAGGTGCACAGCAATGACTGCTATGTGTAGTACTGTGGTCACTGTAACTGGATGGGGTGTAGTACCATGTGCGATCATCATCATGCATATTGTGGTCACCCACGGCTACTACTGTGTGACAGACCACCACCTAGCATGCTGTACCTGAACTGCAGTGCCGTGGATACATTCACTATTACACAGCCACTTTGTGCATGGGTGTATGAAGTGCCCAGCAGGGAGCATTGCCCAACATGACTGTGTTATGTGTTGAATACTGTTGCACAGCCCCATGATAGGCCTCTACCCCTGAGGTACATCATGTGTGTGGATGATATGTGGGATACTGACGTGTGGCCTTACAGTGGGTGTGTGGTTATGCCATATGTAGCATGACTTTGTTTACTGCATGTGATAAATGCCTTATGTTGTGTACAGGTGTTGCAACTATGCCTATTCAATGTGCAGCACGGGGTTGCCACAACTGTGTGTCATGCTCTGTGTATTGCATGTCATTGAGGAAGCTACTGACATTACTGAGCTGTGCAATGTCTCATAGCAAACATGCATGGCATGCATTATGCATAGGTGTGTTATGTGTACATGGCCTACACCTCACCTATGACATGCATATTTCATTACCAACATTGCAGGTATAACACACTCACCAGCATGGATTGGCTGCCCTGCCGTCACACCAGAGGGACCTACGAGACTATGTAAGGGTTTATCAGTGGCCACAACTGTGGCATTGCTACAGTAGGTATGCTAAACTGCAGTACAACAACAGTCAACAGTCACAGGTGTAGGGATATTATACAAACTATCCGTATTGCACAACAGTAGGCAGTGGAACTGCTAAACACACAGTACACATCTCACGTACACATAATCTAACAATACAGTTAACTGTAGTCTACAGAGAGGGCGTATTACCTGCTTGCTCCAGGTGGATGTGCTGGGTGGCTCCGGCCTCCATTACAACACATGTCAGAGGTTTCCGTAGCTGTTGTCCAGGAGCCACCATGCTTAGGAGCAGCTCCTCCGCTCTGGTGAGGGGGGGGTGTATGGCCACCCCACCACCTGTGGCAAGCTGCTGTCTTTGGATATCAGACGCACATCGCCGGACTTGTCTAATTACATCACTGCAGTGATGGTGTACCTGCTTATATGTCCGGTTATGCATGCCTATGTCATTTACCCGACTAACAAGCTCCTGCCACAGTGCAGTCTGCTCCTGCTGGTGCTGGCTGGTTCTGGAGAACAGCATGGTGTACTGCTGCAAAAGGCTGTTGACTATCACCTCTTCCTCTTCTGCAGTGTAAGCTGGATTACATTGGTGGGCCATCTGGCTGTAAAAGATATGAACAATTTGTGTGAGAGTGTCCTGTGGCACACTTTACACCTTTACCCACAGATATCACTTTACTGACATATATATACCATCCTATTGTCTGTCAGTGGTTACACACATTCACTAACACTTATTGGTTCTCAGGCCACAACTAAGTAACACTGCCTGGCAGACTCTATATATCACACCACTATACAACAGTACCCGACACACTGTTTGTGACACATTGCACAACCTCAAGACAGGGGTGTATATCACACCACTGCACGAACAGAGATGTCATCCATTGCAATGGATGTGAAGTACAGGTACAGTAGTACCACTCAAACACCCTATTCATTGATGCCATAGCCCTGCCTAACAAATGTGTCCAGTTGTTACTATAGGTGGCATACTGCTGTAACAGACTATAGCTGGTGCTGGATACACACGTCAACCCTGTAACGCACAATGATTGCAGCCATTGAACAGGCATAATCACACACACATCAGGCAAACATACAATGCACCACTGTATGCCAATACAGATGAGCATTACCTGTGTACCATACGGTGCTGTGTACCAGTACTTACACACCCTTATGCCTGCAGTCTGTCCTCTGTGCAGACTACAGGAAACACACATGACAGTGTTTCCAAGCAATGTGTACGCACACCATACTGTGCTGTTCAGCCCTAAAGCTTCAGGTAGTACTACAGTTCATATTGGGGATGGATTCACCTGCAGTACCACTCACTAAGCATACATGTATTGCTTTAGCCTAGAATGAGACAACACATTCATCAATGGAGAACTGCGTCACATCATATGCCGTAATACTATGTCTGCCTAACAGTACATTACACATCAGTTGCTGTCCTCACAGCTAGGTTAGGCACTACCATGTCAGATACAACATCACACTAAGCTATCACACATTTACACACCTTGCACACATTCAGCGTTACACTCATTCAACCTCACATAGCAGTTATTGCATTAAGTACATGTGTGAGTGCATAGTGTCATGGGTAGGTGATATGCTATTGGCCCTAGTGCCTACAGCAGCCTAGCCGTATGCTACCCTGGCCTTTGACACACATGTACTTTGATTTCACTTGCCCCTGCCAACCTGAACCACAGAGGCGTTTCCTGGGGTGTATAGACAATCTCCCACACAATCATCAGGGGTATTTATAACTACTGCTAAGGAGGAGCCTTGTTTGCTATTGCTATGTGGTCAATTCTGGTGTATGGCATATGTCTGAGATGGGGACCTATCCCTCCAGCATGTGCTGTTTAGTGAGCTGACAAGGTTTGGGCCCTAGAGCGTGTAACCTCGAGGGGTTGTAATATGTTGCCATGGTGGTTGTCATCCAGCTATGGGTGTGACATACCTCTGTATGTCCGGCAGAAGTCACCTCTGTGTGGCCAGTATGCAATACAGTGTAGTTGTGGTTTGTGAGTCAGTCTGCATAGGGCATCTGTTTGCGGATAGTATTACCCTTTGAGAGGTCTGTCCGTGGCCTGTTCACCTGGTGTAGTTGTCATGTGAAGTACATACCACACAGGGAATTGTGATGAGTGGAGGGGAACCGTACCCTATACTCCATAGATGACACACCTGTTGTCATGACACATACCACACAGACAGATTACAGGTGTAGTGTGGCACTGTCTTCATCACAGTGGAGGCTACTGTCCACCTGTGTCCCATGTCCCCTTATCACACCTTCACTGTTAGGTAGATCTCTGCCTAAGTGTTAGTTAATGGGTACACTGTTTTGGGAAGGTGGAATGGCACTGCAGTATCAACACTTGTCTACAGTCGATGCCTTGTTCACCACACACCTGTTGAGGTACATATGACCCCGTGTCACTGTGTCTCTCTCTCTCTCACTCCATATGTTTATATATATCTGTTTATCTATATATATAGATTTATATATATCTATATATTATATATATGCCTATCTATAAACATACATGTACACATCCATTGATGTACACATGGATGTACATATAGGCACATGTACAGTCCACCTTTCATGGTGGGGATCTCACTTATGCGACAGTTGTGGGATGTACAGGTATGCGATTTCATTGCGCAGTGTTGTGCAGAATGCATGTGGGTGTCCTCAGCCCTTGTAGCATTAGCAGGCCTCACTGTCTGTAGCACATCAGATCTGACAAATCTGTCCCACAGCATTTAACCACCACATGACATATATCAACACTACCATAGCAGGCCTTAGGCATAGGCCAACTGTGCGGCCACCTAGGGCGCTGCTCTAGCAGGGGTGCTTTTCCACTATTTATGTGGACACAAGGATGGGGGCACCAGGAAGTGTGGTGGGGGCACCGTGGGGCCCTTTTGCCTAGGGCACCAGTTGACCTAAGGACACTCCACCGCACTGCATGCTGTCTTCTAGGCCACAAACCACAACCTACATGGATATATGCACATATCAACATTCACTGACAGATAGCTGTCCACCCTTCAATAACAGTTGCAGTATGTCCCTTGCCCTATGCACATGTACAGACACAGATAGATACATACTGCTGCCACACGTGGATGATTTGCAGTTTGTGGAGTACTCTTCGGGAACATCTACAACATGCCAACACATACATTTGAGTTACATACCTTACATTTGTATTTACCTGCTCCGTGTGTCACGGTTTTGTATTTTCTTCTTTTTTCTGTCTGGTTTGTTTTGGGTATTTGCCCTCTATTTCAGCTTGGTCTCTGTTTCTGTCTCTCTCTCTCTCTCACTCACTGTCTCATGACACCTGCAATGATATAAGTGCATGTGTGGACTGTAGGTACAGCCTGCTTTTCTTGGTATCTGCACTTGTGCATGTGACGACCTCTGCACCAATTGCTGCCCACCATTCAGTAATTGCATGCAGTCTGCTGTTTGGCGATTGCATTACTCACTGTGATTGCAGCCCACTGCTTTAAAATGCTAGGTTAGGTAGGCGTAGCCCATTCAGATTTCAAAGGTGGGACCCATTCTGGTTTGCTCTGGACACCGTTGTGTCAGTCTGAAGGTTGGTATATGTCTCTTATCTGATGCTAGGGTTGTAGCCAGTTATGTGCATGTTGTACTTATACCTCTATGTTGCTGCTTCCAGTACACACATCTCAGTATAGACATGTACGCACCCTTCCAAATGCTAACACAGGATACATGGGAGTATGTACATTTTTCTCACTTACACAATTAACTGCCATACAAATGTGGTTATTGCACTGTATTCCTGTGGCCAGTGTTTATCCTGGTCTGATACTGTGTGGTGTTTGTAAGGTTCTACTGTAACATTATTCCCTGCAAGGATGGCTGGTTCCCCTTTCACAGTCATGTCATGCAATTCCACAAACACTGCTGGTGAAGACACACAGAAAAGGGTTTGTGTTATACCATTCCTAATTTCCATTTACATTCCCTCATTGTAATGCATGATATATTTATTTCAGAACCAAGTTATTTGTATATCTGTTGTGGCGTAGTGGTAATTCATGCAATCTAGTGTGTCCAAGGTCTGGGGTTTGAGACTAACAGAGGGCTTTTATTTTGCTGATGAGCAGAACAAGGGCCCTAACATAGAGTGCCTAAGGCACTTTTAAGCAGTTGTAATCGGGTTTGCGTCAGTTTGCGAGATGCTTAGCGATGCTAAGGTTAGCGCACACATGCGCGCACTCGCTTAAACCCGCTTACTACTGCTTAAACGTGCTTACTCCCGCTAACCCCGGCGCTAATTTCTTTGAAAGAAAAGAAAATGGGGAGATAGGAAAGTGGTGAGAAAGGGGGCACAAAGAGGGAAAGACAGTAGGAAAACAAGCTCGGGATGTGCAGGATGGGTGTAGGGAGGGTCCATAGCTGCCCATTTCTTTAACAGCAACAGCTGTGCATACGCAATGCATTTTGACTTAGTTTTGGATACTTCCACCCCTGAGAGTGGGGTGGCAACAACAAAGTATGTTGTACTGCCAATTATATTTATCAGTTTACATGTCCAGTGGACATGTGTGTGAGATGGGTAGCTATGTATGGAGCGTAATTTTTTTGTGGGTACAGATTGCCCTTTTTTTTCTTTTTTTTTTCAAGTGAGAGTGGAAAGTGAGGTAGGGGAAGTAGGTATTTTTGGGGAGGTAGGTTGTGGAGGTAAACAGACAAGACAAACAAGATGCATACAGGGGCGGAGTATGACACATGGGGTGGGTGAACACAATTGACGGGGACGGATGTTTGGAAATTGCAAGCCCATGAGCACACAGATGGTAACAGTGGGACTGAGATCCCCACCCATGGGGAGTCACCAATGAACCTTCACTGACCCGAGGGTCGCTGTGCTGGGGGCTGCATAGGAGGGGCAGGCTCACCTGTGAGTTGCGCCACTCTCGCCTCAAGCTGGCGTAGGGGATCAGTGATTAAACACTGGATCTCCCTACACACCACAACCCGGACCCTTCAGAGGGTGACAGGTGGCCCTTCTCTTCCCTCGCTTGCAGGGGGGCGAGCCCCAACCCCTGCAGTGCTTCCACCCGAAGGTGGCACAGGACCAATGGAGGAGGGTAGCCCGGGCTGGGCACCAGACATGCTAGTGCCAGGTGCAATCACCAGCTGAGGAGAGACAGGTGGGTCTGCTGGGACCGGCCTTCCCATACATTCTGTGATTAGGTGTGCTTAATTACAACATTGACAGCAGCATTCAAAATGAGTTGTAACAGCATGCAGTAATATTCCCATTAACCCAACGCACCAGAGTTACAACAGTTGAAGAGCAAGCATAACACATGCATATATTGAACAACAGTTAGCATTACAACAGCATGCAGGGATGATTGGTGGCAACAGGCCACCAAGAATGTGGTGTTTGAACAGGGCACATGCATCAAAGTAAAAACAGATTTTTATTGAATGGGACAGATGTCCCAACAAATGTTATGAGATTACACATACCCATTGAAGTGTGGAATTGCATTGTTTATGCACATGGAGTAGGGGGGAAAAAGAAACATCCATTAACATATTATTAGCAATTTTACTCTACACTACATTGCTATTGACTGCAGGTGTATATCCCCTACATGTATTATTTCTAGGTAACTGACACCGACACACTCCAAGTATTAGACCTTTATTATTCACATTAAACACTCTTTTCTACTGGCTCTCCCCTTAATTTGATATTACAGTGCATACAGGGGACATATTCAGGACATATAATACCTTTATTGATAGGTTCCAACACTCTTTTACAGGCACGCTCACTTATTTTATCTGACAGTACATGCAGAGATAGTATTCCAGACTTTTTTTTACATTTATTAATGGGTTACTACACTCTATTCATGGCTCTCTGACATTTGTTGTATAACAGTACAGGCAGAGAATTATTCAGGGAATTAATGTTATATGCTTCCCAGCTACTGGCACTTCATTCATCCACTTCATATGGGACTGCACAAATGTGGGTTGACAGCGACTAATACAACAGTACTGTTTATTGGATGCAAGGGTACAACAACATTTCAAAGTAGGTGACACAGACACACTCCAAATATTATACCATTCTTAATTACATTGAACACTCTTTTCTACAGGCTCTCTCCTTTATTTCATATTACAGTGCATATGGGAGACCTATTCAGGACATATTATACCTTTATTGATAGGTTGCAATACACTTTTTCAGGCTTGCTCACTTAAATTAAATGACTGTACATGCAGAGATAGTATTCCACACTTATTTTACCTTGATTGCTGGGTTAGTACACTATATTCCTGGCTCAGTGATGTTTGTTATATAACAGTACATGCAGGGGATTTATTCAGGGCATTTGCTATCTGTATTATTGGAAAACAACACTTTTTTCATGCTCTCTCACATATATTATTTAACAAAACATGCAGAATATTTACTAACCTGCCTGGTGGTGCAGCCTTAGCAGCCTATCTGCATAGGCTTGCTGATTCATAGCACGAACAACTGCAGCTGTGGAGTACATGAAGGCATATTTAGACATACCTATGCATTATTTAGAGTATATTAGCTTGTCTTACATACTGCATTCCATGGCTACCTACTTAGTAGTGGGGCATCATGCATATGACGGGCCTCCTGGATCCACTGGTTCAGAAGGTCCTGCTTTCATCTCTTCAGGTCTGCATGGTGGTGACAGACCAGCTCACCAGTCCGAGGGACACCTGTGGCACTGGTGAGTTCATGAGCCAACCGGTTCCAAGCCTCTGCCTTATACTCCATTCCTTGAAACTGGCCCTGCAGGAGTCGAGTGTCATGCCGATGGACTAGGAGCCAAACCATGTATCTTGACTCCTCGATACCCCAGCGTTGCGCTCTAAAGCGTGTTCCCTCTCCAGCACCAGACATTCTAACTGCAGATGGGAGCTACAATCAGTTATGGCGAGTATTCCCGCCTATGCAGCTTAAATATGCCGCATTTCCCGTACTTTTCTGTGATTGGCCATTTTGACTATTCTCGGCTGACTGCAGCCCTGCTTAGCAATGGTTAATCTAACATTTATTACTATATATATGTTAACAGTAGATGCTTTTCCTATGCTCTCGTGGCTTAGTGGTTCAGTACTTTGATTATGGTGCACAGTGTCCTTGGTTCAAACCTTACCATTGTATTTTATTTTACTGCTGTCCAGACATGTTAGGGGGCATGGCTGTGTGTAAGCAACTTTGCTCTACGTTGCTCCACATTGCCCGATGTGGTGCTGGTTGGCACGGTGCGCACCTCCGCGCAAACCGATTGCTCTGGGTAAAGCGCTATTTAGCTTTGGGCAACTATTTTGCGTGGGTAAAGTGCAATTTGGCTATGGACAACTACATTGCGCTGGGTGAAGTGTAATTTAGCTATGGGCAACTACATTGCGCTGGGTAAAGCGCGAGTTAGCTAGGGGCAACTACATTGCGCTGGGTGAAGCGCTGCTTAACTGCGGGCAATTTTATATTGGCATCCTTTAAAATATTTTATTTCATTCACTGATACATTGGCCATTTCACTGCTTTTTAGTTATGTTTAAACATATATGTTGTGTATTATTCCATATACTGATTTAAAAAATAAATACGTAAGGGAGTGGTGGGACTCGAACCATGAATGCCTCTTCTTTGTGCGAATGCTTGACCATTCCGCTATTGCTATTTCATGTGATTTGCATAAACATTCTTTCTTATGCTCTTCCATGTGGGAATTGCTGACTGTAGCTAAGCAATGGGCACACATGCGCACACACGCGTAAATACGGGCAGCTATTTTGGGTATTTCAAAAAATTTAATTTATGGTTATACGTTTTACATGTGTGATGGGTATTTACGTTATCAGGCAGTGAGGTGTTGGATGCAGGGACATTTGAGCGGACTCGCTCTTGTTTATTTACTTTATTTTTAAACACTTGCAGGGGCATCGACATTTGGACTGCTTGGCAGTCAGACATGCCCCCTGCTTTGTTACACGGTCCGTGTAGGACTTACGGTTGGGTCAGCGTGCCCTCATGCATATTCATGGCACACTGATGTCATACCGTTCAACTGCAGCCTCCGAGTAAGACTTATTAAGTCTTACACGGAGGATTCGTGAATCCGGGGGAGTGATTTTTAAATTTTCCATTTTGTTTTCCATTTGTATAGTGTTAATCTATAATTCATGTAAATCCTTACTAAGACTATCTAGGAGTGAGCGTTGATTAGGTATTTAATTTTGCTATGATTTAATGTTATTTTTCCATCATTGAAATAGTGCTTCATGGCTAGAAGATGCAGTTTTGATTCACTGAATATCCAGAGATGTTGACTGTCTTAGGTTTGAGAGAGTTTTCACAGATATCATCCTGATAGTGGCCTGTTGGGTGACCATCTTATTTGATTTCTATTTCTGAAGTAATCAATCAGAGACAAAACTCATTTTAAATGCGTTTATATCACATCATCGAAAGCCGAAAACACCGAATACCATTTAATCGAACCTAAATAATCTAAAGCACACAATATCGAACATTCAGAACAGCGAATTTTTTCCCAGGGAAAAAATTTGCTATTCCGTAACACATTCACACAACACAGGCACACCAAAAAAACAGCAATAAACACACACGCTTAAAATCATACATCTAACCCTACACTAAACTATACAAACACTACTATCTATCCACTTACCTTAACCCAACCCTAACCCTAAGGTCCGTCACTATCGCACACTCACCTTACCCACTCCCTAACCCTAACCCACTTAACCTGCCTCTAACCCTAAACTCTGTCACTATCGCACACTCACCTCACCAGCGCCCTAACCCTAACTCACATAACCCGTGCCCTAAACCTAACGTCCACACAATCACACACTTACCTGAACCCCCGTAACTTTCCACCTCAGTGCTAAATATAGCAAAGCTACCGAAGTGGACAACCAAATTCTTTGCCTAGCAAAGAATTAGATGTTCTGCAGCTTCGCTATTTTTAGCATTCGCTGTATAGGGTTCAACATTGTGGCATTCAACGTTATCGGCTTTCGATAACGTGATATGAACCCTTTTAAACTAACCTTTAACCCACAAACAACTCAGAAAAAAATGAAGAGTAGCACTCATTGTATAAGCTTATCTCTAAGCATCAAGATCTGTCTCATCTG
>NC_056730.1:670525325-670530325 GCF_019279795.1 Protopterus annectens | reverse complement strand
TTTGTGTGAGATGCTTAGTAAGTATGAACCTGTTGTTGGTTACCCATCCATGCCCTATTGCAATATTACCAGCGTGTCAGTTTTTTAATGTAACATAGACAATTTATTCTTAAAGGCAACAGGCACTGAATTTGTAGATGAAACACTGAAATATAAAGTTGTTTGCTAACAGCAGCCCCTTCATTAGTTTACAGATCTTTAATGGGGGAATTATTACTTCCTTCTGCAGAGACTGTACATATTGACTGATATTGGTGGATTGTAATGACAGAAATTTGAGTAGCGTTCTATGGTTGAAATATTCTGAAGTGGGCAGTTTTGTAAATATTCGGTCATATGTTTTGTTTCTTTGAATGTGGGTTTCAATGCTGTTTCAATGAATGTGAATTTCAAGGTCAAATAAGTTTACTGTAATGTCACGTCTGTTTTCATTGTGAGACTGTATTTTTAGCAAATATCTATCAGTGTTTGTGCTATAAAATTAAAAATAAAAGTTTTAAATTAAATCCAAATATCTGTAATCATTGTAAAAGTCAAGAAGTAAGTGAGATATTTGAACAGTGTTTATGCTAAATGGGGAGAAATAGCCAAGTAATGGGGGCACTGGAATGGCTGTTGGGGGGATACTGTGTGTGTGGGGAGATGCTGTGTCAATTGGAAGGTCCGATCCATTGCTCTGCCTATGGCTCCATTTGACTATGATTCAAAACTGAAGTAAATGCTTTGTTTCTTTCTCTTGTGTGCATCTGTGTCTCTATGTGTGAAAAGTAGTACAGGATTGGAGGAAACTGAGAAGGCACTACAGACAAGACTGGAGAAAACCACAATTATTTTTAAAATTAACAGCAACCTTCTAATTATACAGTGGTACAATGCAGTAGAGAGTTGTGCAGTATAAACGTTTTTTGCTGTTGTTTAACTGAATCCAGCAAACTGGATTAATCACAGCAAGTGAATCATCCAGGGCACTGTGGACTGCCGGACTGAAGGTAAGCATTTTTTAATTTGAATATAACCAGATTTTCTTTCTTATTTATGGAAAGGGAGAGGGGGATGGTGACTAGGCTAGTATGTGTGTGCTTGCATTTTTTTAATATTTTAAAGTCTGGCTAGTGTGTGTGCCTGTGCATTTGTTTGAATATTTTGAAATTGGATACTTATGTTTTTTCATAGTGTTCTTCTGCCATCTTTTTGTTTTGGTGGGGTGGGGGGTTAGCTAGCTGGGCTGTGGATTAAAGTAACTTGCCTTTTCACTTGCTCAGCTTAAATTGCCATTAAGGCTGGCAAGTGAATATTTGTGTTAATAAATTGGAATATTTTATCCTTTTTTGGGGGGGGGGTTAGCCAGCTATGCTACGGATGAATGTAACTTCTCCTTTTCACTTAGTCAGTTTAAATTCCACCCTTAAGGTACATTTGTGTGAATAATTCTGAATATTTATACTTTTTTGGGGGGTTGGCAGTAACTTTATCCTTTTCATATAATTTGAAATGCTGGCTTGTGTACATTTGTGTGAAATTAATTTTTTTGGGTGGGGTGGCTAGCTGTGCTATGGGAATTTATCCTATTTATTTGCTCAGCTTAAGTCTGGTATTAATGGCTGGCTAGTGCGTATTTGTGTGAAATAAATTGGAATGGTTATGCTTTTTTTTCTTGAGAGGGGGTGGCTAGCTGTGTTGATGATGAAATAACTGGTACTCAATTGAAAGTTGGGCATTAATAGCTGGTCTGCATTTATGTGAAATAAATTTGAATATTGTATAAAACACATTTGAAACTGTCCCCAGTTTTACAGAATATTCTTGTATTTGCCTAATATGTTTGGTCTGTAAGTTACTCTCATATGATTTACTTAGCTTATTGTCTGCCTTTAAATGACTAGTGTGCATTTGCATGAAACATACTGCAATCTTTAGTCTCTCTCCCCCTCTCTCTCTCTCTGGGTGCTGTATTTGTGAAACCAAGTTGAAACTGTTCCTGATTTTCAGAATGTCCCTAAGTTTGCATTATATTGATCTGTTCCTAATAGACTTTGGGGTCAACTGTCCACATAAGTTACCAAATCTCGAACTAGTAGGTCAGCTCTTAGGAGTGTGTTGCCAATGTCGTACTCAACTTTCCAAAGGAGACAATTATACATTTTTTACATTTAGATTTAATCCATGATTCTGGCACTAGTTATTTGCTTGGGACATGCCTTCCTGTAGGATGGTTGAGACTTTTGAAGAATTGATCACTACTCCTAGCCCACTCCTTAATGGTCATTTTGTTTAATTTCATGGTTATTACTAAAAACAATTGTCATAGAGGAGGAGGCATTAGAAGAAATCTCTGTGGGAGAGGGGTTGTTAAAAAATTTCTGTTTTGGTTTTCAAATATGCTAGGTATGCCACTGTGCATGTCCTTCAAACCACCTTTATGTCACATGTAAGAGCATATGTGTTTAGAATACCCTTATGATGCTTATATCTTGAAAACAACACTTTACGTTTACATCCTCATAGGCTTGCAAAATGTCAGTTTGGGATCCTTAGCTTAAATCACACATTTAAACAGCTAACCTTCTTATTGAAGCAAAAACATGAATTTTAATGTATTTTTGTTTCTCTACCCTAATGAGAAATGTATCCACACAAGTCTGGTCAGGGTCAGGTACAGATTTTATAGGCCTCATAAATCGTATGGAGTAGTACAGGTGTGTGTGTGTGTGTGTGTGTGTGTGTGTGTGTGTGTGTGTGTGTGTGTGTGTGTGTGTGTGTGTGTGTGTGTGCAATGACATAGCTAGTGTGGAGCATAAGGGTTGGTAGACTCAAGTGTAAGACATTAAAGGGCATGATCCTTAGTACTGTTATTCAGTTTCTGAATTCTAATACTACATTTTCTGAAGCACTTCATTGCTCTGAGTGTTGTTTAGTGCAGTGCCTGCTGGTAGTGCATTTTCTGTCAGGGCTGAAGCTTCAGTGTTGCATTTAGCTGTAGCAAGCCACTTGTTACATTTGTAGCACGCAGTTTAAAAAGAAAAATAACTTTTTTTTGTTCCTTGATTTAGAGCTGAAGGGAGCTAGGTCAGGGAAAGGCACCAGGCTCTAACTGAGCAAGCTACATATCTGTGTGTGTGTGTGTGTGTGTGTGTGTGTGTGTGTGTGTGTGTGTGTGTGTGTGTGTGTGTGTGTGTGTGTGTGTGTGTGTGTGTGTGTGCAATGACATAGCTAGTGTGGAGCATAAGGGTTGGTAGACTCAAGTGTAAGACATTAAAGGGCATGATCCTTAGTACTGTTATTCAGTTTCTGAATTCTAATACTACATTTGCTGAAGCACTTCATTGCTCTGAGTGTTGTTTAGTGCAGTGCCTGCTGGTAGTGCATTTTCTGTCAGGGCTGAAGCTTCAGTGTCCACTTGTTACATTTGTAGCAAGCAGTTTAAAAAGAAAAATAACTTTTTTTTGTTCCTTGATTTAGAGCTGAAGGGCGCTAGGTCAGGGAAAGGCACCAGGCTCTAACTGAGCAAGCTACATATCTGTGTGTGTGTGTGTGTGTGTGTGTGTGTGTGTGTGTGTGTGTGTGTGTGTGTGTGTGTGTGTCTATGTATGTGTTTATACTTAGCAACATTTTTCCAAAATAAATTGTCACCTTATACTTTAAATATGTACTGAAATCCTTCACCACAGCCTGTGAAGTTATAGAATGAGGTCAGTGTATAGCTGATGTTATAGGTACATCAACTTAATGAACTTAAATAGTGCGTTTCTGTAATCTTCTTGTGGTAGCATGGTAATTGATTAAGGGAAACTGATGTCTTTCAGCATAATCTGGAGAGATGAAGGGAAGAGTAAAAAACTATGAATGATGCTCATAGCAGTTACACTTATGCACAACTCACACTCATGCCTGTTGGACTTAAGAGCCAGCAAGGGGCAGTTCAGAGACACAAGCTGTACTAAAGCAGAACAATTAGAAATCTTATGCATATAATGGAATAATGAGATGCAAATGAGAAATGTGTGAAAAATCTGTGACTTAAATGTAATTGAGTATCTTTTTCTGCTATTTGATTCATTGTCACTTTTTGATGCTTATCTTGTCATGTGCAGATGGGTTATAAAAAAGTAAATCTGTGCCTTTTCTGTCTACTTTGCAGTCAATGAAGATGCTCAGCTTCACTGCAGGTGTAACTTTTCTCAAATTGAATTGCTTGCTTTGGTTGTGCTGAAAACCAATGCATGTAGCACCTCTCACTGGCACAAGAGAAAAAGTTATAAATAAATGAGAGCCTTTAATGAACTTTGCCGAACAGTAATTACTGGATAGATTTAGAGTAAATAGGGATATAATAAGAGCTTTGGTGAGCTTGCATTGCCAACATATTGGAGCTGGGGGAGGTGAAGCCTTCCTGTACATGTGGATATCAAAGTATGAGTAGCCTTCACTATACTTGCCATAAGGACCTTTTTGGTGACAGACTGAGGACATGTGTATCTCACATGCTTCTGACTTGAGGATACTGTAACAGTTTCTCAAAATACTCCTGGCATTTTTAAATGAGCATGCCTATTTGCCAGTGTTACCACAGGACTTAGCATGTATCATGTGTTCTTTCTACAGAATGGCACCCTTTCATGAGGGACTTGTTGTGGTAGATTCCACCTATGAGTGGTGAAGCCTTCCTGTACATGTGGATATCAAAGTATGAGTAGCCTTCACTATACTTGCCATAAGGACCTTTTCGGTGACAGACTGAGGACATGTGTATCTCACATGCTTCTGACTTGAGGATACTGTAACAGTTTCTCAAAATACTCTTGGCATTTTTAAATGAGCATGCCTATTTGCCAGTGTTACCACAGGACTTAGCATGTATCATGTGTTCTTTCTACAGAATGGCACCCTTTCATGAGGGACTTGTTGTGGTAGATTCCACCTATGAGGGTTCCATCTGGACCATGGGGAAATGGAATCATAACAGGAAGAGCTAGCATTCTATTAGCTTCCAGACACTGTGT
>NC_056730.1:670517825-670520325 GCF_019279795.1 Protopterus annectens | reverse complement strand
GTGTAAATATACACATGTATATAGCTAGGATATGATACA
The DNA here is from genome assembly GCF_019279795.1 of Protopterus annectens. NCBI lineage: Eukaryota > Metazoa > Chordata > Ceratodontiformes > Protopteridae > Protopterus > Protopterus annectens. Next base: position 670,520,286 of record NC_056730.1, on the reverse strand, counting down.
GCAGTTACGAATTACATATGTTCACAGGCAGTGCAAATGGGGGTGAGGGGTCCAATCAACAAACGTGTAGCACGTGCCATCAACCCTCCCCCCCAGCTAGACCTGTGAAACATACAGACACACAATAAAAGTAAACACAACACTGCTTCCTGGACTACAGGCAGGATACTACCAGTGGGAGACACCAGCCAAGACTAATCTTGAAAAAAAAGACATGTATGTCCCTTGTGGGACACCCAAAAATTCAAAATGTTTGGGTTTCCTGCCATTACACCGATGTCGAATGGCAGGCCACGCAAGTTCCCAGTGTACAAGGTAGGGGAAGCCTGATGGTCCATGGGGAGAGACAACATACGTGATGGGTCGCGAGTAGTGGAGAGTGGGTACAGTGTACTGGTGTGGGCAGACCCGACCTACACCCGGAGTAAGGAAGAGTGCCGACGAGGATGTGTGGATTGGGAACTATGGGTATGAAATTATGGGCCTAGCTGAGCAGGTGTTGGCTGAAGTGGGTCTATGTGCATCACCCCAGAAATGTAAGCAATAGTGTGCATTGGGCAGGGCCACCACCCAATGGACAGCCACTCCCGTTATGAGTCCCACTGTAGCACAGTCTATTGTACATGGCAAAGAATGGAATTACCAGATGTAGATGTACAACTGTAGAGGTGTGTGTGTGTGTGTGTGTGTGTGTGTGTGTGTGTGTGTGTGTGTGTGTGTGTATATATATATATATATATATATATATATATATATATATATATATATATATATATATATATATATATATATATATATATATATATATATATATATATATACCCATAACTACATGGAGTGAAACCTCCCCTTCTCTGTAGTACAAATCTGTACATACAGAGACAAAATATAATTAAATTCCCACATATAGATATATACCTATGCAGCACCCATACATCCATATGTCGTTAGACATATATATATATATATATATATATATATATATATATGGATATGTAGAAATATATATGTATATATGTGTGTGTAAACATACACAACATGTGGAGAGTGGCTAGTGTGTAGTAGTGTGATTAGACCCCCCCCTGCACCCACAGTAAGGATGAGTGCTGTAGAGGAGGGGCAGGTGGGAGAACTATGGATATTTAATTATGGGCCTAGGCGTGCAGGTGTTGGCTGGAGCAGTTGTATTCGGACCGCCCAGGGGACATAAGTAATATTGCGAATTGGACAGAGCTTACTCCCATACCTTTCAACCTCTAAGAGCAAAACCACTGGACAGAACCTAAACCGTTGAGGAGACAAATAGGCACAGAAAGCACATATTCCACTTACAAGCTTAGAAAGCTGATAGAATAATAGGTTATGCATTAGCATGACTCGTCTGAAGAATGTGAAGTCTTAAACCCAGTTACTTGTCTGTATTTAATGGCGTCAGTTCCCAGGTATTTGCCAGACAGGTGCAGATTGTAAGAGGAGCACACCAATATCATGAAGCAAACTCTGGACAGGCCACAGATTCTGTACAGTCAACAGGCATGCTTTCACCTAATGGGCAGCCATTCCTGATATGGGTCCCACTGCAGAACAGTCCAGTTTACATGGCAAAGTACAGTATAACCATATGTGTTGTTGCATAATGCACTACACAACACCTATGAACACATGGTCGCAACACCCCACTGTAGGAATGTAAGCCGATGTAATAGGCATCACAAGGTATTATTGTAGTCCTCACCCCCTCCCAGGTGTGTGAGTGTCCAATGCAAACACCAAATGCAGTGCATATGCACAGCTGTTGTCGTAAACAACATGGCCAGCTGTGGATCTTCCCTGCAGCCATCCTGCACATCCCTGGATGATCCCCCTACTAACACCCCCCTTTGTGCCCCATGCACACCACGTACCTATCAGCCTCTGTTCCATTTCTATTACTAATTTCTATGGGTACACGTAGGTGACACCCTCTTTCCCCACTATATTGCCAGTATCTGGAACCCAAACCCACATGTATTATTGAAGCTGTCCCACAGGACACATGTAACTAACACATGAAGGAACACCACAAACACACCTGGAGCAGCACAGGCTCACCATCTTGCGAAACCTCCCCCCCACCTCACACTCTATACCACTACATCAACTAGTGATACCAACACCTCTTGTCCTGCCTCGCATACAAATCCCAACATCCGACATACCTTCCCTATTGCTCCCCATCCAATTATACCTATGGGCTACTATACAGTTACAATGTCACCCCCACTACCTACCTACCTACTCCTTAGCTACTTGCCTCTATTGCATCACACAGGTATGAAATAACTACACCTACCCCGAATACCTGCATGTAACCTATCCAGACCTGTGAAACAGGAATACAACCTCACCTTAAATTGACCTTTGTCAACAGTCATACCTGACATGTAAACCTGACATAAGCATGGATAATATGGACAGTTTT
>NC_056730.1:670482825-670512825 GCF_019279795.1 Protopterus annectens | reverse complement strand
GCAGACAGACTGCAGTCCAAGGTAAACTAGTATATACACACACACACACACACACACACACACACACACACACACACACACACACACACACACACACACACACACACACACACACACACACACACACACACACCCTGTAACACCAGTACTATGCAAAGCATTACACCACGCTACTCACAGTCTGTCTATATATCCCAATCCTCCTACATATATGTGGCTGCCCTGAGTGTGCAAGTTCTCCTGTGAGAGGTATTGCTACCTGCTGTCTGTAACATTGATGCCCACACACAGGAAGGATGTCCATCACACAGGGAATGTACAGGGAATACGCCCACATGATGTAGGGATTCATAGTGGGTGGTTGCCATGACAATAGCAATTAGAAGTACTACACATCTGTACTCAGATATATATATATATATATATATATATATATATATATATATATATATATATATATATATATATATATATACATATGGCTATCTGGATAAGTACATGTCCATATCGTCCCACCATATGTCCTGGACATGGAATGTAGTTCTACCCCAGCCCCTATAGTCCCAGTGTAGTAGTGCAAGGGGACATCTGGTATGTATAGCTGGTATATTAATAGACATTTGCTACTGTCACTGGCATTCTTGTCACAGACACGGTGTGTGTGGAAGGTGACATCTGCTCATAACATGTGTGCCATTGGCTACTGACAGACATCCTAGGATTACCATGGTACAGTATCTGCATATATTGCAGGCTTGACAGCCATGTCACAGTACAGGGTAGGATACACCTGTGTGACAGTGCATAACCACAACCAATGTGAACACAGCCACTCCACATATGGTACCCTAGCATAATAGTACAGTATTACACCATCCTTATATTTGCCACTCACAGAATGATCCTACATATACTGGGCTGCTACACATTCTGGTCTGATGGCTGTCTGTGGTATGGGACATGTGTGTGTATGGCCCTACACACATGTAAGGTAAAACAGTTCCATACAGTGAGGCAGCATGTAACAACAGATAGAAGTGGAGCTAGAACAATGACATCTACCACAGTCTGTACACAGGCCATAGTACATATTAGCAATACACACACTGCTGACAGTCACCATCACTACACAGACCTCAGTACTGTACAAACATCCACAGAATTTCCAGGGTATGGCATTAAGTGAAACCCTGCTGTACATGACATGTGTAGCACTCTGATATATCACTGGCGTGTTATCAGATATGATGACACTATTTACGGTGTACAGCACATATGCACCACTTCATGCACGACATATGTACAAAGGTGTGGCTGACAGCACACACACAGGGCCAGTATAGACATGTTGCTGTGATACCCTCATTAATCTATCACTGTAACGGGGTTTGTTGCAACATATTTCCAATGAGGGATATGTAGTCAGTAACAGTCACGGCCTTCACCATCAACAGACTGCAATCCTCACACTACCTTCTACATTCCATGGATAGATGCATTGTAGCTAACACATTACACCAAAGGCACAACACTGCCCAGTCTGCAGATGAGCCTGCAGATGGGGATTCCTGATATACATGGAACTGACATGGCAGGTATTGCGACATGTATGATAGGCATATCCAGATAAACACTGTTAATCCAGCATTACTCCATATGCAGTATAGCAGCACTTACAGTTTGTAGTCTGGTCAGGCACATCCGCCTCCTGTTTGTTGCCCTCTTCCCACAGTGTATGTTGTTAGAGGTAAATCCCCATCTCAACTGAAATGCTGTTTGCAAAACAACAGTTCTAGCTCCTGCTCACAGTGACAGACAAGGGCCAACACCACCAGGATGCTCCCAAGTATTGGAGTGTGTTTCCATGCAATTGGCTATGGGAATGTTACCACACCTGTTCCACATGCAATCAGCTGTGGAAGGGCTGCAATTTGTGCAGAGGCCATCAGCTGATCATGAGCATCACGTTAAATACACATGCTGCTGCCTAAGCAATGCAGGTGTGGCCCTTCACATCCACCAGAGAGTGAGTGAGGGAGGCAGACAGAGGTGAATACATGTCAGGAAGGGGTGGGAGGGTAAAACCGACATATGTTTGTGTCACACACCTACCAGCACAAGGTATAAAACACCCGACAGCTATGTAGTGCTATCACACTATGATGCAACACATGGGTTATCTGGTTGGGAGCACTCAGAATATATATGTGATGGTGAGTGACATTTGCAACAGGGCTATGGTAGATATACAGTAGGTGATGTACACATGCCTGTCTGCATGTACAGGTGTGAGCGTCAGCACAGGCACACTCACACAGGGATGCACACACATTAACACACTTGGCAGGGCCAGGAGTTCAACCAGTCACTAGTCTGATTGCCACAACACATCAATGTGCAGGGAACACATGCACCACACGGGTGATACGGAGGTCGTATGGGCAGTGAGTATGAGTGGTTGTTAGACATAAGGCAGCATGCTTCACTGTGCCCTGGGGGAGTAGTGAGTGTGGATGTGGATATATGCACCATACAACACACACACAAACACACAGGGTACAGTTCAGACATGCATGTTTGCACGGGTGTGTTGTGTCCAACAGTGCCAGCAGGCTATACAAAGGTAGGTGATGGGTATACCTTGGCATCAGCCCACATGACAATGGTCTGCATTGTGGCACAGGCCTGTAGCTTCTGCTGTTGCCCACACAGGTGGGTATTGCATCTGTCTTCCAGTCACCTGGGTGACTATTGTGTGTGGCCAATGCTGTGCATCACTTGCCATGCATGTGTTCCCTAGTCCATGACTTGGATGGTGTCTAGGATGTGCACACCTCCCACATGCATGTACAGTGACATGTGTAACTGTACCTGGGGTGTCTGGCCCATGCTGTGAATACAGCTTATCATCAGATGTGCCAGTCTTGCTCACGTGTGGCAGGGAGTGGTACTGGTCAGCAGATTTACCCTGCACCTACATTGATAGCATGCTAACAGCATTTCCTAATGTCAGTGTCATCTGTCCATACAGGCCATGTTGTCAGGCATGGTATATTCATTGTGAGTCAAATGTGAAGGCACAGTGGGGTTGCTAACTGTGATTGGCAGGCCTTGATGTCACATGTATGGGTATGGCTTTGCACCCTAGCCTCTCAGCCGTTTACATCTGATATCCCTGTATGGTTGACATTGTGATATATATTAGGGCCACCATAAATGAAATTGGCAAAACCTCTCCACATTGCCCACAGACTCATAATCACTTCTACACGGCACACACACCTGTTATGTCTGGGAATAGGATCCCTGTCTAACTAGTTTACTACACTACAGGACTACACAGTTACATTACGTGCCACAGATGTTAGTGAAGTACGTTTTCCCCAAAGGCGTATTTCACAATTAATGACATCAGCAGGACTACCAAAGTAGGGTATTTGTAATGTACTGCAAGTGAGTAGCCTATAATGCATTGCTCCATACACAGACACTGAGGCACACACATGACATCTGGAACTGGAATTGATGGAGATGGAACACTACCACCATTCTAAATCGCGCTACAGCAGTACACAGTTACAGAACACACTATGATGATTACTGGGCTTTAAATTTCCCAGAGGTGTACTTCTAGGTGAGTGACATCAGCAGCCTTGCCAAAGTAGAGTATTTGTATTGCATGGAGTGTAAGTAGGCTAAAAAGCATTGCTCTCCACCCAGTCAGACACACACAGTTGCTGTGACTGGGGTTCGAACACCTATCGAACTAGTTTATCACACTACAGCAGGTATAGGATGTGCTATGGTGAATCCTGGGTTATTAGGTTCCCAGAGGTGTACTAAGTGAGTGACATCAGGAGCCTTGCCAAAGTAGAGAATTTGTATTGTATGGAGTGTGAGTAGCCTAAAAAGCACTACTCTGTACCCAGTCAGATACACACAAAGTTGAGAGGGCTGAAGATCGAACACCTGCCTAAGTAGTTTACCATACTACAGCAGTACACAGTTACAGGACTCGCTATTGCAACCACTGGGCTATTATGTTCCCAGAGGTGTACTTCTAGGTGCGTGACATCAGCAGCCTTGCCAAAGTATAGAATTCATATTGTAGGAGTGTAAGTAGCCTAAAAAGCATTGCTTTTTATCCAGTCAGATGCACACAGACTCACAAACAAACACACACAGTTGCCAAGAGAGAGGTTCAAACATCTACCTGACTAGTTTATTACATTATAACAGTATGCAGTTACAGGACATGCCACGGCAATTACTGGAGTAACATTCAACAAACACAATTGGCCAGCAATATTAGCAGTCAGAAAATAATCCAGAATCGATAGTGAATAAATATGACTTTATTTTAATTCATAAACAATAAATTATAAATTAAAATAAAGTCATATTTATTCACTATCGATTCTGGATTATTTTCTGACTGCTAATATTGCTGGCCAGTTGTGTTTGTTGAATGGTACTTTCCAGCCGTGCAGTACCCATGTGCACAGCATTTGGTTTTGCTTTAATTACTGGAGTAGCACATTCCCAGAGCTATACTTCTAGGTGAGTGACATCAGCAGCCTTGCCAAAGTAGAGTATTTGTATTGTATGGAGTGTGAGTAGCCTAAAAAGCATTGCACTCTACCCAGTCAGACAAATTACCAGGTGGCAGGACTGGGGATCGAACATCTACCTAATTAGTTTATCACACTATAGCAGTGCACAGTTATAGAACACACCACAGCATTTGTTGGGATATCATATTCCCAGAGGTGTACATCTAAGTGAGTGACATCAGCAGCCTTGCCAAAGTTGAATATATTTTACACGGAGTGTGAGTAGCCTAACAAGCATTTCACTCTACACAGTCAGTGGCAGACAGGCGCACACACAAACACACACTCACACAATTGACAGGTCTGGGGTTAGTACTACTACCTAACTACTTTGTCACTACAGCAGTGTGCAGTTATGGGATGCTCCATGCATATTACTGAGCTATAGCTCTCCCAAAGGTGTAATTCACATTGAATGGTCTCAGCAGGCTTGTCATACTACTGTTATGGGGAGGGCAGTGTGTGCATGGGTCATACCTCATTCATGTAGGGGTTGACATGCCACATGCGGGCACACACAGGGTCATATGTCACAGGTGCGTGTATACAGCTACTAGATGGCTGCTTCCTTGTACAGTCTTGTTGCACAGCTGACACATACACCACATAGTCTGTCATGTTGACAGGTACTGGTGGCTAGTATCTGCAGTGGGTTACATCTGCACCTCATGTGTTGGGATCCCTTTGGCTGTGTGCCAGTTGGGACAGGCCCACATGGCTCCTTGTCACTGTCGCCCTCTTCCACACACCTATGATCATGTACCTGTGGCTTATTATAGTGTGTTGTCCTTACATATTTGTCTGTATTCCTATTCACTGTGTGTGCAAGGCAGGAGTGATGCATACTGACATGTGTCCACACTGAGAATGGCAACTTCCAGATATGTCTGGTCCACTGGCGTTTGCAGACATGGCCTTCATGTATTTGTGTGTGTGAGCATGCCCAGTATGACCTCTCAGTATGTTGTTGACTGACATTGCCTTCATTCCTCGAAGTGTGTGAGCATGCCCAGTATGGCCATCGGTGTTGCATGTGTGGATCACGTCCAGGTTGTTTGTACTGTGGTGCTGACCTTTTGTAGTACACCGACATGTAGCATGCTGTATCTGCAGGGTATCCATCAGTCATTTACCATTGATTGTTGCTACATTTCTGAATAACGGGGGAGGACACCTGACTGTTTCTACTGTTCTACACAGGAGTGGAGGGGCACACCTGACTGTTACGCTATGTGTACGTTGGATAGGTAGGCGCACCTGACACTTGTATACATTTGCTAGGACTGTACTGGTATGTCAGGTGCTCCATTTCAGTCTGTAGTCTTACCTATCCTGCTGGCTAGAGCTTACCAGTGTAGTAAAGATCCTAGCTTTGTTTACCTACATATTAGTGTCTGACTTCCTAGCCTTCACAATTTACATCTGACTGACTGGCCTGCTGCAGTCTGTCTGTGTAGGCCTGGGGAAGGGGTTAACCATAGGGCACATTCGGAGGCCATAGTACAGCATTTGTTTGTGTTTGTTTTCACCTATCCTGCTGGCTGAGACTGTTGTTGGGTATGTGATCCTTCCTGACTGGTATGTGTGGCTCTTATGGACACCCCTGTCATTCAGGCCATTTCCTGCAGTGGGTTTTGTCACCCTGTGTACTACTGGCTACTATGGTGACTACAGTATGTGTTACAGATCTCCTGCTGCCACTATGGGTGTCTACTCTCTGCTGCCTTGACATCCAGCCACCCAATTCCCTTGCATGTTCACATCCATACCATAGCTACAGGTAAAAACACATTTTACTCCATTTGGCAATTGGTAGGTTGATTGACTTACCTTGAGGGTGTGCCGGACTTGAGGATGATGCTGGAGGGCTGCCTATGTCGGATGCACATAGTACACTCCCTATACATGGTTGGGCACAGGTAGTGTCAGGTTTGGCATCCTTTTTATTGTCTGTGCGAGTCAGAGAGAGGTGTCATTCCCTGGAGCCCTACTGTGTCAGTGCATATGCTATGTGTTGCCTCTTTGCCAAAGGCAGGGAATACTGGGCATACCCCCTTCTGCCTACTGGGGCAGGCTCAGGTTGTTCATCCTCTGAGTCATTCTGTACCTGTAAAGGCCTTGGCATTGGTGGGGGGCTGTGTGGCCCTGCCCCCATGCTGTTCCTGCTGCAGCTGTTTCCGCAGGATCATATTGTGTAGCATAGCACATACCATTACTATTTGGGTACATGTAGCTGGTGAATACTGCAGGGCTCAACCAGATGTGTCCAGACACCGGAACCGTGACCTGAGCATCCCAAACACATGCTCTATTATATGTCTGGCCTGTGCGTGTGCATCATTATGGCGTTGTTGTTCAGGTGTGTGTGCATTTCTGATGGGTGTCATCAGCCACTGCTCCAGTGTGTACCCAGCATCCCCCACTAGGTGACCGTAGGGGATGTCCACATCGGCAAATCTGTGGTACAGCTGTGTCAGTTGCCATATGTGTGAATCATCATAGCTTCCAGGGCAGCCAGCGCACACATTCAGTATAATGCCCTGGGTATCACATACAACCTGGCAGTTGATGGAGGGGATGCCCCTGTGGTTGATGTAGACCCTACCCTGCTCATTGCTTTGATGCATAAGTGCATGCAGTCTATAGCACCCACTACCCCAGGATAGTTAGCTATTTGGTGGAAGAGACGCATATTGCGGGTCAACACCTCACGTGTGTTGAGGAAATATACGTGCTCACTGCCATGTGCTGACATGACATCCAGGAAGTGGTGGAATACACTAGATGCTGATGCCTGTGAGATGCCCATGTTAACCCCAGTTGTAGTTTGGGAGGTACCTGTGGCTAGTATACCTAGGTCTACACATACCTTGGTATCCACTGGGATGAGTTCCCCTCGGCCAGTGTGGTGTGTCAGGTGTGGCCTGCACAGCTCAACAATTAGCTGTAGGAGGTCTCTGTTCACCCTATAGTGCTCCACTATCTCCAGCTCATGCAGCCCCTGGTAGGTTACCCTGGGTCTGTACACTCTTCTCTGTCTCCTCACTGTGGGCTATTTGGCAGCATTGACATCCTCACCACCCTCAGCCTCTTGCACATGTTGTTCTATGTTGCCTGCTGCAGCCCTTCTCATTTTGTAGGTTTGGTTGTAAAATTTCCCCACTTGTATGCACCGGTGGTGTATAGTGTGGAAAAACCAGGGGGGGTAGGTGTTTGCTTGGTTTATAGTGGTGTTCTGGGCTGGGCTCATCTGCTTCCTGTGTGATTAGCTGATTCGGATACATTTCACCTGGCAGCTCAGCTAGTTCTCCTTGATTACCTTTCTACTGCTGTTTTCTCTTCCCATTGCCTCCCTATTTAGGCCCGTGTGTGCGCCGTGCAAACGGAGTGCTCAAATGTGCACAGAGCTGCTTTTTCCTGGTTTAACTTCCTTTTTTTCCTGTAAAACCTGGTGTGCGGCGTGCACACCTGCTTACACTTTGCAGAGAGCTAGGCAGATTTAGACACACCCCTAGCTTAGCTATGCTTTGCTAAGCTAGGAGCAATCCTGAGCCACAGCTCTCCAATCCACTTACAGTATGCCTGACACCCCCCCATGATGTCACCTATATCCTAGTCTTGCACTCAGCTATTTATACTCTTACACTCTTGGTACCTGCATCACACCCTGGGAAAATCTGGGATTCACTAACCTTTCCCTCATTTGCATAGGATTGCCTGCTAATGCATAGTTACATGTCCCACACTGAACCTCCCCCCTTAGCAACCATTACTCACTGACCAGGTTGTCTTTTGCCTGCCATTGACTTGCATGGCAGAATACTGATTTTAGTTAGCATGCTTATTTTAGGTTTATTTTATTATCCCCCCCCCCGATACCTTTTATTGCATTGCTGCCTATGCTTAACCAGGCAAGCTCGGCAAAAAGAAAATTAAAAGTTGTTTATTTTTTTTTTTTACAGTTTGCAATGCCAATGGGCTTCTACTTGGGCATTGGCATGCTTCCTCAATGATATGAAGCCTTTATTTGGAGCTGTCATAGCTCCGTTTTGTAGATTGCAGAACTGTACTCGGTTACTAACCGAGTACATTTCTGCACACTGCACTCATCCTGCACAAACAGCTGCCAGCTTCCTGGATTGCATATTACCCTCATTTGCATGGTTTTCATCTGCAAATGAGGGTAATTTGCATACAGGAGCTTGGTCTGTGCAGGATTAGCCTAAGGGCTCAAGTGCACATCCCGGTAGCTCATTCCTGGATTGCACGCTGGCCATATTGCCAAAAATAGCTCTTAAACTAGTCCTGCATGCTATAACGGGCTTTGTAAAACCAGGGGGGGTTATCTATGAGGACACAGTGTTCAGGACTGAAGTTTTTTTCTTCTGCGCCTTATTACCTGATGCTAAAACCTTTTTTTTCACTAAAAATACAGGTTTGCAATAATTACATATTCCTATCTGATCTAAGTGCAATTAATTCTGTGGCATGCATTTCACTGAGGAATCATACAATGGCAAAACTAGCATTGCTTATATACATAACAGTTTTACTTACTCCGTCTGCTGTAATTATTTCTTTATTTCTATTTGTACTGTTCTGTATGTATCTCCCATGTTCTGTGCATGACTGTGCACATTGAAATGTTGCCTATGATGAAGCTTTGCTAGAATGGTGATGGGAAACTGAATGAAAAGTAATTTCTCAGTTATTTACTCATTCATTTACAGCAAGGTAGTCTGCACTTTGGTTCTCAGCATTGCCATTGCAGAGACCACTGTCTGCAATGACCAGCTTCATATGTGTGAAGGAAATGAATACGACACTGAACATGACACTTTATGCATCCTAAATAATTACAGGTAGAAATATAGTAGTATTTCAAGATTTACTGCATTACCCACAATTCAGAAGTTAATCCTGAAGATACCACACTGAAATCCACTGATAACTATTTTCAATAATTTCCAGTAAATTTAATCAAAAAACCTGTGCCTCTTTTATTGTTTTTTGTTTGATTTGCTGTTTCTGTTGACCTTCATGTAAATGCAAAGCCCATCTGTTGTAAAAATGGCAAAGTGTAACATGCTTGGCAAAAGTTTGGTCCAGTTTAACAAGTTCTTATGCAAATGAGGCATCAAAGTGGACACGCAAGTTTTTTTCACTGGCATAGTTCAGGTTGCTCAAGCTGTAGATGAGCTGTGAAGTGCTCATGCACATGTGTACATGATGCCCCCCCCCAACACCACCTTAGTAATGGATGTTAATCCTAACCCTTCCCTCAGACCTAACCCTATACCTTTTTTTCATAAAAAACTTTCTGTAACACTGTCACTACACATAACATACTCAGACACACAAATGCTCACAAACAACATTATATCTATCCCCTACCCTAATGTAACCTAACCCTTATCCTAACCCTAAAATACACAAACTCACACACAAACATACAACACCTATCCATCAATCATCCCTGACTCACACACACACACACACACACACACACATACACACACACACTCTCAACCCTCCAACCCCACTTGCCTGTCTCAACATTACACATCATCAAATTTCCACCACTTAGCTATACATGCAGTCACCATTAAACCACAACCCCTGCATTTGGAGAAGAAACGGCACTAGACAAAATGCAGGGGAACCATGTATACATATAAAAACAGAACTTATGCCTTTGCATACATGCAATTATATTCCAAGATTACGGGACTTCATTTACATCCCTCATTGATTAGCTTATGAGAACATTATTCTATTATATCTACAAGATCAAACAAGAATTCTGAGTGATGAGGTTTGAGAAAGAGTTTTCTGATGTGATAGTGGGAATAAGTAATAGGTAGCATAAAGCAAGAGTTAAAAAAACTAACAAAGAAAGAATATTAAATAGGAGAAGTGGAAGTGTTGTCTGAGATAGAAAAGAGATCATAGAGAAAGTGAAATAGAGTCATGGAGGCATTTGCATAGAACTGCCTAAAGGAAGTTCTCAACTTCTTTACTCAAGAATCAGGGACAAAGTCAAAAGTATATGGGAAACAAAGACCCAAAGTCAGCAACCATTTCAAATGTTAATGTAGTTAACTTAAAAAGTTTGTAAATCAATGGGTTTACATCAACATTCATTTTTTCACAACAATAAGATATATGAAACTAGGTTTTTCAAATTGCACTACAAGATACTGCAGTGATACCTCCCCCACCCCTCTGTCAGTGGTGACCCACTGTCTACAGTCAGGGATGGTCCTAGGTGAAATAGATCTCTAGACAGAGGACTCTAAGATACCTTTAGTTTGCCAATACCGCACCATCCAGCTTTTTTTTTTTTTTTTTTTGGCTTTCTAACATACTGTCTTAGCCTTCAGTTGTTTTTCATATCTTAACTGTCCAAAATGACACTACAACAACTGTGGAGAAAGTAATGCAATGAATTAAGTCTGGAATTCTAAATAATCTAAGGTATATTTTAAAGCTTTTTTTGCCAGAATTTTATTTGTTGAAGGCCTTAACAAAAGCAACAAAAAAAGGAAAGAAATTCAGTGTTATTTTTTTTCTTTCAATGAAGAAGTAAGTTGTGTACAAGGCTTAAATGTCAAAAGTGTCAAAACAGTAATTCCCAATGAAACAGAAGGCAAATGCTTATGAGGAAACAAAAATTATATCTGTGAATAGTGCCTGCCTCAGTACAATGTAGTTGCCTTCTGTATATATCCCCTCGGGTGTTATATTGAGATACAAGTGGAGAAACAAATGGTCACAGTCATATATTTCAAATTGCTGTCATATGTAGATATAGATATAGACATACCCCCGGATTTATGAAGCCCTTTATAGTGTGCAGGATTAGTCTAAGAGCTATTTTCGGCAATATGGTCGACGTGCGATCCAGGAACGAGCTCCCGGGACATGCACATGAGCTCTTAGGCTAATCCTGCATGGACCAAGCTCCTGTATGAAAATTACCCTCATTTGCAGGTGAAAACCATGCAAATTAGGGTAATTTGCGATCTAAGAAGCTGGCAGTTGGCAGTGCAGGACAAGTGCAGTCTGCAGAAATGTACTCGGTTACTAACCGAGTACATTTCTGCAAACTACAAAACGGAGCTATGACAGCTCCAAATAAAGCCTGCATATCATTGAGAAAGCATGCCAATGCCCAAGAATAAGGCCATTAGCATTGCAAACTGTTTCAAAAATAAAAAAAAATCAACTTTTATTTTTTTTTCGCCGATCTCGGCTGTTTAAGCATAGGGCAGCAGCGTGCAAACGGGATAGGGGAGAAAATAAAAAAATAAACTTAAAATAAGCATTCTAACTAAAAGCAGTAGTCTGCCATGAAAGTCAATGGCAGACATAAAACAACTTGGCCACTAAGTAATGGTTGCTAAGGGGGGAGGGCTCAGTGTGGGACATATAACTATGCATTAGCAGGCAATCCTATGCAAATGAGGGGAAGGATAGTGAATCCCAGATTTCCCCAGGGTGTGAGGCAGGTCCCAAGAGTATAAGAGTATAAATAGCTGGGTGCAAGACTAGGATATAGGTGACATCATGGGGGTGTGTCAGGCATACTGTAAGTGGATTGGAGCCCTGTGTCTCGGGACTGCTTCTAGCTTAGCACAGCTAAGCTACAGTTGTGTCCAAACTGCCTAGCACTCTTTACAAAGTGTAAGCGGATGTGCGTGCCATGCACCAGGTTTTACAGGAAGAAAAAGGATGTTAAACCAGGAAATAGCAGCTCTGTGCACATTTGAGCACTCCATTTGTGTGGCACACACACAGGCATAAACAGAAAGGCAATGGGAAGGGAAAACAGCAGTAGGAAAGTAATCAAGGAGAACTAGCTTAGCTGACAAGTGAAATGTATCAGAAACAGCCAATTACACAGGCCGCAGCCCAGCCCAGCCCAGCACACCACTCTAAACTATGCAAACACCTTTCTCCCTTGTTTTTTTCCAAAACCTCTGCACCACCAGTGTATACAGATGGGGAAATTTTACAAAATGAAAGCAAGAGAAAAAATGTTAGGGACTGCTTTTGCTATCATAAACCAGCATTTGCAAGAGGCTGAGGGTGGTGAGGATGTGAATGCTGCTGAGCAACCCACAGTGTACAGACCCAGGGTAACCTACTAAGGGCTACATGAGCTGGAGATAGTGGAGTGCTATAGGGTGGACAAGGACCTCCAACAGCAAATTGTTGAGCTGTGCCAGCCACACTCACACACAGAACTAACAGAGAGGAACCCATCCCAGTGGATACCAAGGTATGTGTAGGCCTAAGAATGCTAGATAGAGGTACCTTCCAAAGGCCAACTGGGGATATGATGGGGATTTCACAGGCATCAGCATCCAGGGTACTCCACCAGTTCCTGGATGCCATGTCAACACGTGTCGGTGAGCACGTATATTTCCCCATCACTCGTGAGGCCTTGGCCAGCAATATGCATCTTTTCCACCAAATAGCAGAATACCCTGAGGTTGTGGGTGCAATAGACTGCACACACATACACATTAAAGCACCACCAGATGAGCAGGGTAGGGTCTACATCAACCGCAAGGGCTTCCCCTCTATCAACTGCCAGGTTGTGTGCGATGCTCAGGGCATAATAATGAATGTGTGTGCCGGCTGCCCTGGAAGCTACCACGATTCCCACATCTGGCATCTGACGAGGCTGTACCAGACATTTGTCAATGGGCACATTCCACATGGTCACCTAGTGGGGGATGCTGGATACGGACTGGAGCCATGGCTGATGACACCCATCAGAAATGCACACACACCTGAACAAGAACTCCATAATGAGGCACACGCACAAACACGAATCATAACAGAGCGTGTGTTTGGAATGCTCAAGTCATGGTTCAGGTGCCTGGACACATCTGTTGGAGCCTTGCAGTACTCACCAACTACATGTACCCAAATTGTCCTTGTATGTTCCATGCTACACAATATGATCCTGTGGAAACAGCTGCAGCAGGAATAGCATGGGGCTGGGGCCACACAGCCCCCCGCCATTGCCAAGGCCTGCACAGGCACAGAGTGACTCGGAGAAGGAACAACCTGAGCCTGCCCCAGTATGCAGAAGGAGGTGTGCCCAGTATGCCCTGGCCTTGGCAAAGAAGCAATGCATAGCACATGCACTGACACAGTAGAGACCAAGGGAATGACACCTCTCTCTGATTCACACATACAGTAAAAGGGATGCCAAACATGACACTACCTGTGTTCAACCATGTATAGGGACTGTACTATGTGCATCTGACATAGGCAGCCCTGCAGCACCACCCTCAATACTGAGACACCCACAAGGTAAGTGACTCACACATGCCAGTTGGGGGAGGCACACACCCAACAACAGTCACAGCCAGCAGGGTAGGTATAGACAAACACAAAAAAATGCTGTACTATGGCCTCTGAAATGAGCCCTATGGCTAACCCCTCCCCCAGGCTTACACAGACAGACTACAGCAGGCCAGGTAGTTGGATGTAAGTTGTGAAGGCTAGTAAGTCTGAAACTAATATGTAGGTAGTTAAAGCTAAGATCTGTAGTACACTGGTATGCCTCTAGCCAGCATGATAGGTAAGACTACAGACTGAAATGGTGTACCCGACATACCAGTACAGTCCTAGCGAATGTGTAAAAGTGTCAGGTGTGCCCCACCATCCTAAGTACTCTTATAGTAACAGTCAGGTGTGCCCCCACTCCTGTGTAGAAATGTAGAAACAGTCAGGTCTCCTCCCTGCTATGCAGAAATGTAGCAACAGTCAATGCTAAATGACCATTGCATACCCTGCAGACACAGCATGCTACCTGTCAGTGTACAACACAAAGGTCAGCACCGCAGTGCAAACTACCTGGACTTGATCCACACATGCAATATAGATGGCCATACTGGGCATGCGCACATACTTAGAGGAATGAAGGCAATGTCAGTCAACAACATACTGAAAGGTCATACTGGGCATGCTTACACACAAACACATGAAGGCCATGTCTGCAAACACCAGTGGACCAGACATATTTGGAAGTTGCAGTTCTTAGTGCAGTCACATGTCAGTATGCACCACTCCTGCCTTTCACACACAGTGGATGGGAATAAAGACATATATGTAAGGACAACACACTATAATAAGCCAAAGGTAGACGGACATAGATGTGTGGAAGAGGGTGACCATGACAAGGAAGCATCTGGGCCTGCCCCAGCCAGCACACAGCCAAAGTGCCCCAAACACATAAGATGCAGGTGTCACTGCAGATATCAGCCACCAGTATCTGTCAGCATGACAGACTATGTGGTGCACGTGTCAGCTGTGCAACATGACTGTACAAGGAAGTAGTCACCTAGTAGCTGTATACACATACCTGTGGCATATGATTCCATGTGTCTCCGCATCTGGCATGTCAACCCCTGCATGAATGGGTTAAGGCCCATGCACACACCGCCCTCCCCATAGCAGTATCATGACAAGCCTGCTGAGGTCATCCAATGTGAAGTACACCTTTGGGAATGCTGTAGCTCAATAATCCCCATAGCGATTCCCAAAACTACATATGGCTGTAGTAATAAACTAGTTAGGTAGTAGTTCTAGCCCCAGACTTAGCCACTGTGTGAGTGTGTGTTCGTGTGTGTGTCTCTCTGTCTCTGACTGTGTAGAGAGAAATGTTCTTTGGCTACTCACTCTCTGTACAATTCATATACTCAACTTTGGCAAGGCTGCTGATGTCATTCACCTAGAAATACACCTCTGGGAACGTCACAGCCCAGTGATCTCTGTAGCATGTCCTGTAACTGCTGTAGTGTAATAAAGTAGCTAGGTAGGTGTTCTAACACCAGACCTGGCAAATGTTTGTGTGTGTGCCTGACTGAGTAGAAAGCAATGCTTTTTAGGCTACTCACACTCCATACAATTCATATACTCAACCTTGGCAAGGCTGCTGATGTCACTCACCTAGCAATACACCTCTTGGAAAGTCACAGCCCAGTAATCTCCGTAGCGTGTCCTTTAACTGCGTACTGCTGTAGTGTGATAAAGTTGTTAGGTAGGTGTTCTAATCACAGACCTTGCAACTGTGTGTTTGTGTGTGTGTGTGTGTGTGTGTGTGTGTGTGTGTGTGTGTGTGTGTGTGTGTGTGTGTGTGTGTGTGTGTGTGTGAGTGTGTCTGACTGAGTCAAGAGCAATGCTTTTTGGGCTACTCACACTCTGTGCAATTCATATACTCAGCATTGGCAAGGCTGCTGATTTCACTCACCTAGAAATACAACTCTGAGAGAATAATAGCCCACTAATCTCTGTAGCGTGTCCTGTAACTGTGTAGTGTAAAAAAGTAATTAGGTAGGTGTTCTCACCCCAGACTTAGCAACTGTGTGTGCGAATTTGTGTGTTTGTCTCTGAGTTAGTAACAAACAATACTTTTTAGGTTACTCACACTCCTTAGAATTCATATACTCAACTTTGGCAAGGCTGCTGATGTCACTCACCTAGAAATACACCTCTGGGAAAGTCATAGCCCAATAATCTCTGTAGTGTGTCCTGTAACTGTGTACTGCTGTAGTGTGATTTAGAACTTTGGTAGGATTCCATCTCCACCCATGGCAGTTCTGGATGTTTTGTACATGTTTCAATGTCTGTGTATGGAGCACTGCATCATAGGCTACTCACTTGCAGTACATTTCAAATGCCCTACTTTGCCAATCCTGCTGATGTCATTCATTGTGAAATACACCTTTGGGGACAAAGCTCTTTAGTAATCCCTGTGGTGTGACCTATAGCTGCTCCATGCTGTAGTGTAATATCGGCCTTTGTCAGGAGTTCTATATCCACACATGTCTGTTGTGGATGTTTTGTGTGTCTGACTGTCTGTGTAGGGAGCAATGCATTTTAGGCTAGTCACTCGCAGTACAGTTGAAATGCCCTACTTTGGTAAACCTGCTGATGTCATTCAGTGTGGAATACACCTTTGGGGAAAGACATCTCTAGTAATTACTGTGGTGCATCCTGTAACATCTCTATGCTGTAGTATGATATAGATTTCAGTCAGGGGTTTTATACCCATACATGTCAGTTCTGGATGTTGAGTGCGTGTCTCACTGTTTGTGTAGAAAACAATGTATTTTAGGCTAGTCACTTGCAGTACAGTTGAAATGCCCTACTTTGGTAATCTTGCTAATGTCATTCAGTGTGAAATACACCTTTGGGTAGGGATGTTGCTAGTAATCCCTGTGGTGCATCCTATAACAGCTCTATGCTGTAGTGTGATATAGACTTTTTTCAGGGGTTCTATGCCCCCACATGTCAGTTGTGGATGCTTTATGAGTGTCTCACTGTCTGTGTAGAGAGCAACGCATTTTAGGCTAGTCATTCGCAGTAAAGTTGAAATGCCCTACTTTGGTAATCCTGCTGATGTCATTCACTGTGAAATACACCTTTGGGGAAAAAGTACTCCAGTAATGTATGTGTCACATACTGCATAGTGCTGTAGTGTGATAAACTTGTTAAGTAGGGGTTCTACTCCCAGACATGACAGGTTTGTGTTTGTAACTCAATAGAGGTGAGTGTGAAGGGGGTTTTGCTTATTTCTTTTATGGTGGCTCTACTATATATCACAATGTCAACCATACAGGGATAACAGATGTAAATTAGCTGGGAGGCTGGGGTGCAAAGCCATACCCATACATGTTACATCAAGACCAGCCAATCCAAGTTAGCAACCCCACTATTACCCAGAGCACACATTCAACCCATGTGTCATACACAGACACATGCCTAGGCAACAGCTAATATGTGGGTAGTACACTGCATATTGGCCACTGATAGTAACTATGCAGTGATAGCAGTGGGTCACAGAGGGCATGTCACCCTGCCCATCTGTGCAATATCCACGTACATGTAGACAGAGCACCTCCACCATGTTCTCCAATGAACACCTGCGCCACCTGTGGTGCCTTCACATGTGACTCACAACGGACATACCATGCCTGATAACATGCCCTGTATGGACAGATGACACTGACATCAGGGAATGCTGTTGGCTGCTATCAATGTAGGTGCAGGGTAAACCTGCTGTCCATTACCAGTTCCTGCCACAGGTGGGCAAGACTGGCATATCTGATGATAATCTGTGTTCACAACATGGGCCAGACACCCCAGGTACAGTTCCACATGTCACTGTGCATGCATGTGGGAGGTGTGCACATCCCAGACACCATCCATGTCATGGACTAAGGAACACATACATGGCATGTGATGTTCAGCATTGGCCACACACAATAGTCACCCAGGTGACGATGGGGGATGCAATACCCACCTATGTGGTCAAATGCAGTAACTACAGGCCTGAGCCACAACGCAGACCATTTTCATGTGGCCTGATGCCAAAGTATACCCATTGCCTATCCTTGTATAGCCTGCTACAACAGCTGACCACCACACACCTGTGTAGACATGCACCCATGCATGTCAGAACTGGCACCCTGTATGTTCGTGTGTGTGTATTGTATGGTGCGTATGTCCACATCCACACTCACTATAACCTCCCAGGGCATACTGAAGCATGCTGTCTGATGTCTGACACCTCCTCATACTCTTTGCCCATATGACCTCTGTATGACCCATGTGTTGCATGTGATACCTGCACATTGATGCGTTGTGGCAATCTCACTAGTGATGAGTTGCACTCCTGGCCCTGCCAAGTGTGTCAATGTGTGTGCTTCCCTGTGTGAGTGTGCCCGTGTTAATGCTGGGACCTGTTCATGCAGACAGGCATGTGTACGACACCTACCATATATCTACCGTATCCCTGTTGCAGATGTCACTCACCCTCACATATATGTTCTGAGTGCTCTACATCAGGTAACCCATGTGGTGCATCCAATAACTGCATTGAACTGTGATAGCACTACATAGTTGTCGGGGGTTTGACACCCTGTGCTAGTAGGTGTGTGACACAAGCATGCTTCAGTTTTAAACTCCCACCCCTCCCTGACATGTATTTGCCTCTGTCTGCCTCCCCCACTCCCTCTCTGGTGGATGTGGAGTCTCACACCTGCCTTGCTTAGGCAGCAGCATATGTATTGTACGTGATGCTCGTGATCAGCTGATGGCCTCTGCATGAATTGCAGCCCTCCCCCAGCTGATTGCATGTGGAACAGCTGTGGTAACATTCCCATAGCCAATTGCATGTAAACACACTCCAGTACCTAAGAACATCATGGTGGTGTTAGTCCTTTTCAGTTACTGTGAGCAGGAACTAGATCTGCTGTTTGGCAAGCAGCATCTCAGATGGATAGGGGATTTACCTCTAACAACATACACTGTGGTAATAGGGCAACAAACAGGAGGGGGCTGTGCCTGGCTTGACTACAGACTGTAAGTACTGCTATACTGCATTTGGAGTAATGTTGGTTTAACAGTGTTTGTCTGGATATGCCTGTCATACTTTCACAATACCTGCCATGTCAGTTCCATGTATATGAGGAATTTCCATCTGCAGCGTCATCTGCAGACTGGGCAGTGTTGTGCCTATGGTTTCATGTGTTAACCACAGTGCATCTATCTGTGGAATGCAGAAGGTAGTGTGAGGACTGCAGTCTGTAGATGGTGAAGGCCGTGACAGTTATTGACTTCATATCCCTCATAGGACATATGTTGCAACAAACCCCATTACAATGGAAAATATTATCACAGCAACATGTCTATACTGGCCCTGTGCATGTGTTGTCATCTACACCTCTGTCAACCTTTATACATATAGCATGCATAAAGTGGTGCATATGTGCTGTACACCATAAATACTTTCATCATATCTGATAACAAGCCAGTGATATATCAGATTGCTACACATGTCATGTACAGTAGAGGTTATAGTTCATGACATAAGCTGGTCATTCTGTGTATGTTTTACAGTACTGAGATCTGTGTAGGGATGGTGAATGTCAGCAGTGTGTGTATTGTTAATATGTACTTTAGCCTGTGTACAGACTGTGGTAGATGTCATTGTTTTAGCTCCCCTTGTATCAGATGTTACATTCTGCTCCACTGTATGGTATCGTTTTGTCATACATGTTTGTAGGGCCATACACACACATGTCCCATACCACAGACAGCCATCAGACCAAACTGTGTAGCAGCCCAGTATATGTAGGGTCATTCTGTGAGTGGCACATATGAGGATGGTGTAAAACAGATAGTTCATATACTGTAATATTATGCTTACTTACCATATGTGGCTGTGGCTGTGTTCACATTGGTTGTGGTTATGCACTGTCACACAGGTGCATCTTAGCCTGTGCTGTGACATGGCTGTTGAGCCTGCTATATATGCAGGTACATGTGCATTCCCCCATATGAGATGTAGGCCTGTGTTGAGCCAGTCTGCTTGTAGCCTGCACAGTGCATTGTTACATGCCTAGCAGCATAGTGTACTTAACCAGTGGGATGTCATGTGCAAATACTTGCCAGATGTACTGCTGCCGGGCCTCCCTTAAAAATCATGTATGTCAGACAGAGCAGTGGGATGCTGTACAAATGAATGTCAATATCTAGTGGGTAGTATGCATCCATGGCACCCCTGTACCAGCAGTCATTATGTGTCAGGCCAGACAGGAGTGTGTGAATCCAACACCTATGGTGCCAAATGTATACCAGTCATTATGTGTTATACCCAACTACATGGCTGTCTACATCCATATTTTCAGGCCTGGTACACATGTTGTGCACTAAGGGATTATGTGTATATCTCTGGACTGTACAGGGTGTGTCTAACGTTCCACATATAGTGGCCAATATATCTGCTGCACTTCACAGGGGCATTATATGCTAGTGGCGATACTTTACAATGATTTCCTTAGGATGTCTGTCAGTAGCCAATGACACATATGTTATAAGCAGATGTTAGCATCCACACACACCATGTCTGTGAAGGAAATCCCAATGACAGTAGCAACAGTCTAGTAATATACCCGCTATACATACCTGACATCCCCTTGCACTATGACTTTGGGACTACAGGGGCTGGGGTACGGCTACACTCCATGTCCAGGTCATATGGTGGAAGTATATGTACATATACTTATCCAGATAGCCATATATATATATATATATATATATATATATATATATATATATATATATATAATTACACATGTGTACTACATTCAATTACCACTGTCATGGCAACCATCCACTATAAATCCCTACAGCATGTGGGCGTGGTCCCTTTACATTTCCTGTGTGATGGACATCCTTACTGTGTATGGGCATCAGTGATACAGACAGCAGGTAGCAATACCTCTTGCAGGAGAACCTGCATACTCAGAGCGGCCACATATTTGTAGGAGGATCAGGAACTACAGACAGACTGTGAGTAGAGATGTGTTATGCTTTGCATAGTACTGGTGTTACAGTGTGTGTGTGTGTGTGTGTGTGTGTGTGTGTGTGTGTGTGTGTGTGTGTGTGTGTGTGTGTGTGTGTATACATACTGGTGTACCTTGAAATGCAGTCTGTCTGCATAGCTCACTACTGTGGGCCTATCCTCTTGCTGACAGAGGTATGCCTATCATGTGTTGTCTGCCCACCACACAGGTCCTGTGTCAGATATTACACTGGCAGTGGGTGTATTGCGTGCCATGCTATCAGTACATGGCTACATCCATTTCTATTTCTAACCTCAATTCCCTGAGTAAGGGTATGTTGCAGACTATCCTGTAACACCAGCAGTTTGCTTAGTCTATGGCAACAGTGTTCCACATGTGTGCCTGTGTTCCAGCCTCTGTCGTTCATCTACATACCAAGCTTTGCACATATGTCATGCTTTTGGGGGTTGTTTTGTTGTGGGTTGTGAGTATATCACACTGCCAATTAATCCATCAGTCCACTGCTGTTGTATACCCCACACATACAGTGGGGCTGGGGCCATATATGTGTGGGCGTCACCTACACAACACATGTGCTCCCTTATGCACTGCAGAGGCCAGTGTATGTAACAGTGGTATATGGGCCTGTATTATTGAGTCTGGGTGGGGAGCACCATAAATTACCTAGGCTGTTACAAAATGTGGGGGTATCAGGGGTGAGCTGCCACAAGGTATCTGGATGTACAGTACCGTATGCTTCACCTATATTGACATTAGCTACATGACTTAGGGTACTGCAAGCCTACTGCTTCCTGCCATACAGACTCTTCTGTTTGATATGCCTTGTTATGTACCGGTTACAAACCATTTGATCACAAAACATCTTTACCTCCTACTGAGTTTGTACAGAGTGTAGATAGAGGTTGCTGAACTACACACCTGCAGTACATAATGTTGATTGTGTGGTACTCTGTGGCCCAGTCTGTCTTCACTATTGTACATTCTGAAGGGCTTGGCCTAGACAACAACAGCTGTGAACCTTTCCGGACTACTGTATTAGTGTAACTGTTTCACATTTGCAGTACTCTGTTTATATGGTTGTCAGCATCTGAACAGCTATATGACATGGCATATAGAACTGTTATAGTACACAATTAAAGGATTCTTATTTCAGTAAACATGTTTGTGGTGTATTTCTTTTGACCTTTCTATGGGTATATGTTGTAGGCAACGATTGACATTAGTATGTGTGGCCCATACAGTGTCCAGTTGTTTAGGTGTTAACTGTAGGCATCATAATGGCTGTTCCATATTGTGTGCACCTTCTACATATGTATCGTACTGTACATATATCTGTGTGTATATGTGCAGTCACATGTATATATATATATATATATATATATATATATATATATATATATATGTGTGTGTGTGTGTGTGTGTGTGTGTATCTGTATCTAAATATCAATATCTGTGTCTGTGTATCTGTATCATGGGGATGTTGATGGCTTCCACATATTACATGTCCTATGGGAGGCAGACTGTACTTGGTAGTGTATTGCAGGGTGCATGTGTTTGGCTGTGGGAGGGATGCCTATTCGTACAAGACGTATAGTGCATGGGACCATTCAACCTCATTAACAGTCCATGTGGACATATGTGTATTCGTTAATCTGCAATTGCTATCTACAGATGTATGGCTATATATACCTATATAGATATATATATTTGATAACAGATATATAACTATGTCCGTATATACCTACATAGATATATATATATCTGCGTACACATATGTAACATGCTGTGTACATGTAGACATATAGGTGTCCACATATATGTGTCGGTTTAGGCATATGCATGTATATATGTGCATATATAGTGATATATATGTATAGAGAGTTAGTAAAACAAAATATATATGTATATATATGTATATATATATATATATATATATATATATATATATATATATATATATATATATATAGTTATGTTGTATCTGTTAAGGTTTTAATACAGTTACACACACAGACATCTAGACGTTGGTATGCATTCTCTGTACTGTTGCATGACAGGATTGGATGATATGTTTCTGAAACACTAAACATCTATGTACTTGTCATGGCTTATTGGTACATCACCTTGACAAAGATGTGCAGGGTCCTTGGTTTGAGCCTTGCATGAGCTGTTTATTTTGTTGCTGGGCAGAACATGGCCCATTGGATACAGAATGATTAAGGCACTTTAAAGCAGTTGTAAGCAGGTTTGCATGGGTTTGCACGGAGATAAGCACTGCCTACACAGGTTAAGCAATTTAGAAGGTAACTGAGTGTATGAAAATGTAACCAGAGGTTAGCAGTGCTTACCATCACGCAAACCTGCTCAAACCTGCTTACAACTGCTTTAAAGTGCCTTAATCACTCTGTATCCAATGGGCTGTGTTTTGCCCATCAACAATATAAACAGCTCTTGCAAGGCTCGAAACCAGGACCCTGCATACCAAACATAAAGTAATTTACCACTAAGCCATGGCAGATATGCGTAAGAATGATGTTTTCACATGCATATCATCCAGCCCAGGTATACACTACAGGTAATGTATTCCGCCATGTAGATGTATTTGTGTGTGTATATATATTTATCTTTAAATGGATATAACATATCTATATATATGTAGATATAGCTATAGAAATATATATACATACATATATATATATATATATATATATATATATATATATATATATATATATATATATATGCCAATAAATACATATATACATAGATATGCATGCATCTATAAATATATATGTATACATCCATATGTCCACATATATACAGCACTAGGAATGCATATATGTAAGCATATATATGGCTCATCTTTCAAAGGGAGAAATCCATGTCTCCAAAAGCTGGAAGGCTGAAAGTATGTTCTCAACATTGCACAATCTTGCAATAAATGCATCGAATGTGCAATGAGCGAATGTCACTATGCATTCGCTCATTGCAGATTTGGCAATTTGGATGGGGATGGCACTATAGTGGGGATGGGAAATATTTGCCTTTCCCCACTGTAGTGCAAACTCAGAGTTAGTATATCACAGTAGGGGGTTTGTGGGGGCCCAGCCCCCAGATGGGGGTGCAGGGTGGCATGCCCCCCTTCATTATGATATGTATTCCAATTTGCAGTTCGAGAGTCATTGTAGGTCCCTTTAGAACTGCTGTGTTTTGAACTGTGGTACAGTAAGAAATGTCAGACTGGTCCTTTCGGTTTGCAGAAAGGGCCGTTCGAAGAAATGATTGTCAAAGGTGAACACATATATATCTATATAAGTATATATGGGCATACATCTGTAGATGAAACTGGGAATGTAACCACAACATATATGCCCACATCCACCATTGATGGGTTTGAGAGACCCACACAACATGCATCTGGCACGGTTAGGTATCACCCCCCCCACCCAAACTCATCTGGCTTGCAATACACTAACAACCGTAGCAGATCCCATAACCAGGACCCTACATGACAAGGGCAGTACATGTTAACGGTACTCCATCCCACCTGTAGGATGTCAGGCTGGCATTACTAACATATCATGCAGTACAGTCAAGTGAAGTGTCATGCTTGGGGGAACCCCCTGGGCAAGCGCAATAAGTAGCTGGGATCCCTCATATGATCCAATAGGCCTACACCTGACAATGGAGTCACCAATGTTGGCAAGGACAACCACAAATCCACCATATCAGCTGTGAACTACCACCCAGTAGCTTGATGACCCTGGTCTGCAGGGACATGGAACATATCAACAATGAACCCATGACCAATGTCACTGGTAATCTTAACACATCAGACCCCACCAATGTTGGACTTGTCAAAGGCAGAGAATACAACCTGAAACTGGTATACCTCCTTGACCCAATCATGACAGGTGTAGATGAGGGTTAGGAGGTGCACAATGCCTATGTAGATCATGGCAGGCTTTTGTACACCATCCCACATGTAGGAATGTGTGTAGTTGTTAAGGGATCTACCTCCGTTCACAGAATATGTTTCCACCAGGACTGCTTGGCAAATGCCAACATTCCCCAGGTGCCATCCCTTGGACATACAGTCCTTCACAGGTCATAGATGTGTTAATGCCCTCCTCCACACAGTAGAGGTGTGCAGCACTACTGCGGTTGCTATAACTCACTGGGTGTAGCTGTTGTGGACACATCCACCATTATTACAGTTACTGTTGCATCTATCCCCCCACATTGCTGTCTGTAATACTGTACAGTGTATGTAATCAGGTTGTTAGTTGTTGTTTACACCATTCACAGTAGTTGAGTGCCTCACACCCTCCTAAGGGTAGGGCTATGCCACCGGCATTGGCACACACATGTTACTGAGATGAGGATCACAGTAGAGTGGGGAAAGGGACATACACCCTGCTGTTAGCATGTTCAATGTCATCCACATTGCAAACTGCATATATAGCAATGTGTGGCTGTGCCTATCTTGTCTTGGTGGGATTACATGTGCAACAGATGTGTTACCTGCATGGGGACATACCTCCATGTGTACAGTCTTATACCTGTACTGCATCCAAACCAAAGGCTCTGTGTGTTGTACCCAGCCATGTCATGTGTACCACCCACTACACTTACTTGTGTCCACTGTAGAAGGCCTGCTGACACCACTACACCCATCAGCCATGTGGCACATGGACAAACACAACACAATCAGAATAGATAATGGTGACAACAATATAACATTGTTAATTACAGCTATGATGCATCATGGCTGCACAGCTACACCTTCCAAGATATTAGCATTTCAGTTTACTGCTGACAACATGCAACACATCATTCCATTGCTACACTGTTGTACAGTCACCCTCTACATCCCACCATGTTAGTCTGTCCCTGCATCAATGTTATGGATGTCAGGGAGTGGCACAGGTATCATCATATGCACAGGGTGTGTTGTTGGTTTGCCAGAGGCCTAGGCTGAGCCATACAATTGACAACGTGTGTGTGAGTGTGTGTGTGTGTGTGTGTGTGTGTGTGTGTGTGTGTGTGTGTGTGTGTGTGTGTGTGTGTGTGTGTGTGTGTGTGTGTGAGGGGGCTGAGTACTGTTATGGGCCACTGGTGATGCATGTGCAGGTATGCACTTGCCCTACGTTTGTTGTTTATGTGTGTCTGTCTGCATGCACACAGTTCCACCATGTGACTGCCCTACACAGCGATTTGTGAGACAGCTGCAGACTGTACCTGGCAGGGTTTGCAGTTCACCGTCTCCAGCCATGGACATGGGACCTGTGTCTAGCAGGGGTGCTACAGGCAGTATCAGGTACAAAGCCAGATCGAGTACTGTCCTCCGAGGTTGACAGATGTCCACTGGATCCAGGTCTCTCCTTGGACTGGCCAGGGCAACGTGCACGTGGTCTGCTATGACGGTCTGTGGACAGCACCCCCCACAGTTCTGGGGATGGTACTGCCACTACAGGAGTGGCTGTGACTGGTGGGACATCCACGGCGACCTCCAGCTGCTGGTGTTGCTGACATATGTCCATGTGGCCGTTGCAACTGTCCTGCCCTGTCCTGATGCATGGACATGACATTGTAGATGTCAACAACACTGTGGCACAGACATACTACCTCAGTGTAATTATGGATAGCACCTGCTAGGTCTTGGATGCTGTCTGTTACAGAGGTGTGATGAGCCCTCTGTGCCCTTAGACCTTGCCTGGTGTACCATTCCATTTGTGCTTGTGCCTCCATGACAGCATGGAACATGCATGTGGTTGATATAGATATGGCACGTCTGCCAGGGGGATGATGACCAGCAGTGCTTTGACATGCACCCCTGAACATCTGCCTATGTGATACCCCTGCCAGACATCTGGCTGTGGCTGGTGTGTCCTGACACATGTGCCATAGATACCACACTGACCTGGCCAATGCCAACCGTAGACTGTCCCTCAGCTAAGGCCAACTGTGATGAGGTGTGTAGAGGCAGTGTGACTGTGTGCGTGGATGGGGTGGATACGTGTGGGATGTCAATTGGTGGCCTAGCGGCAGCCCCTGACATCCCTGCCTGTGCCTCAACACACCTATTCTCATGGTCACTGTCTGTATCAGTGACATCAGATTCCCTGTGGGGGGAAAAGAGGGAACAGACTGTAAGACCTGTACATCACCGCTAAACAGTACACACACACACACACACACACACACACACACACACACACACACACACACACACACACACACACACACACACACACACACACACACACATGTGTGCAGACATGGCCACACACACAGACATAC
Organism: Protopterus annectens; assembly: GCF_019279795.1. Taxonomy (NCBI): domain Eukaryota; kingdom Metazoa; phylum Chordata; order Ceratodontiformes; family Protopteridae; genus Protopterus; species Protopterus annectens. The sequence goes on along the minus strand of NC_056730.1, from coordinate 670,485,515 downwards.
ACACATGCAGTCGACATACATGGCAACCCATACACTCCACCAGACAGCACGTACAGGCAGTTCCCGCACCCCCATAACACACACAATAGCAGGTGATGGTGCAGTACAATATCACACACAAATCTGTAATTACACACATGTCAGCATGCAGGAAATGTGGTGCTCAACAGCATGCAGTGCAACTGTAGTCAATCCCCATTATCAACATTATACATGGCTGTGATGCATGGCTTCTGTTAGTAGATGATGGCCCTCCCCCTGGAACTCACTGCATCCATGTCCACAGCATTGCTGTGCATCTGTTCAGCACCCTGGCATGTACTGTGCACCATACATCACAGGTGTATACACCATTGCAGGATGTGTATCTGTGTGTCAGTTGTGTTTCTGCTGCTGCTCACAGCCTCTGTGTGTTTCTGGATTACATGTGGACATGTGTTTAGTGAGTGCTTGATGTGTATTTACAGATGTCATCATCAGTGGTGTATGAATGAGTGATAGACTACCATTAGACCAACCACAGACACAATGTACTGTACCTGTGGTGAGTGTAGAGACCATTATTGATCATTATTGAGCCCTGGCTGATGTTGCCTGTGGTACACATAGATTCATAGGTGAGTACTGGTCTATTGGCCTTGAGGCCTACATAAGCCTAGCCACAAGGGTTCCCAGCCATGCACCACACACTAATGTTATTCCCCTGTGCCCCTGTCAGGCTGTGGCACAGACATACTACCCAGGGTGAATTCCCTATTTTCCATCCCATTGTCAATTGTTTTTGTAAAGAGGGCCAATGAGTAGCATTGCCTGACATGTATGGGTAGTCTGTTCCAGAGTGTGGGAATTCCCCAGGATAGGGCCCTATCCCTCCAGTATGTTCTGTGTAATGTGTTGATGAGGTTTAGGACCCTGGAGCGTGTGTTTGCAGAGGGAGTGGGATGTCTTTATGTGTAGCATGTTCAACTGCTCTGTGTATGACATAGCTGTGTATGTTAGGCAGATGTCAGCTGTGCTTGGGCAATGAGCACCGGAGTGTAGGCACAGTTGCCTGAGATGGTCTGTCTATTGCATGTATTTGAGGCTGGTAATCCCATTAGTGAGGTGTGTGCTCTGTCAGTGAACATGTGCAGCATGCATTATGGGTAGGTGTGTTAGATGTGTACATGGCCTGCACCTTAGCTATGACATGCACATTGAATTGTCAAGCATAAACTTAAACCATACTCACTGGCATCTGGCCACTGTTTTGCTGGTATCCCAGAGGTACCTACATTGAGATGAGATAGAGTTGATGTCAGTGGCCACAGCTGTGACATTACTACAGGGTAGCTGCAATATTACAGTACAACAACAGCTGAATTCCACAGTACTACAGATTATGCATTACTGCTTATCAGTACTAGACAGCAACAGACTCCACATCTCAAATATGCATGATCTACCTGTAGAGATGCATACACTACAGTAGTCTACTGATATTTCCTGGAACCTTACCTGCATGTTCCATGTCTGGTGTGTGTGTAGCACCCACCTCCATGACTGTATATGTCTGTAGCTCTTGTGGGCGGGCAGGTGCTACCAGCCTCATGAGCAGCTCGTCCTCTCTGGTGAGTGGGGGTGGATGTTATGGCCCCCCTGTTGCAAGGTGGTCATCCCGCATGGCAGCGGCACGGCAACGTACATGGCAAAGCAGGTCACTACAATGGTGCCGGACCTGCTCATACATACGGCTGTGCATCCCCACCTCATTTACCCTGCGGACCACATAGTTCCACATGGCTGTTATCTCTTGCTGGTCCTGGCATGTCCGTAAGAACAACAGCTGGTAGTTCTGGATGATACTGGTGATTATAATGTCATCCTCAGCGGCACTGTAGGTGGGATACCTTGGGTGCGCCATATACCCTGAAGGACATAATGATGGAAATATGTCTGAGCAACTCATATGGCAAGTTTACCATAATACAATACACATATAAGTCTCCCGGCACCATATCAGCTCCAACTTAATGTTCACACAATGCTAGTGCTATATCTCCGGTACATGTACCATTGGGTCATATATTGTATTGTACAACACTTTCTGCTATGTGTTTATAGACATGTTCCCTATGGGGACACTAGAGTTGCTGGGCTGTTAAAGAGTATTTCACCTGCATGCCATTGTCACTGCCACTATGTTTCCACATATGTATGTGGTATGCCTGCTATGTGAATGCCACACATCTGCCATTCTGTGATATTGGGGATATCTATGCATGTTGTTGGACATGTTCTGGGATTGTGTGGACTATTACAACCCACATATGTTCCATGGCAGTTACACACCAGTATGTGTAGGGGTTATTTGCCAGCAGGAACACCACTCACACCTAATGTGCACATATTACCAGTCTACATCACATCTGTGACCCACCATGGAACTTCATTATCTACTGTTCAGGCACTACCTTCATGTGGAACCACCTCAGGGGATGGTGTACCCCCATGGAGCACACACAGACATATGTCTGTCACCCAGTTAGGTCCAGGGTCTTTTGCACAGGGAGTGCCACGGAGACATGGGGTATGTGCTACATCACCTGTAGGCATGCAGTACACCTACACAAGGTTCAACATGCATGTTCTTCCTGCTCAGCCCACAGCCCAAGCACCTTTATGACCATGTAGATGCTGTTGTGACTGTC